>NW_027635993.1:0-69836 GCF_903797595.1 Erithacus rubecula | reverse complement strand
GCATATGGAGATCGCTGGAAAATATAATTTTATGTTGTTCCCTGTGAATCCAATCTTGAAGAATGTTGGTGTCTCTCTGATGATCTGTTAACCAAGAAAATATAGGCACACACATGCTCAAAATTGCTAGGAATTAACACTTGTCTTCATCTACAGGGAAGAGTCAGTGCAATGCAGAAGACACTAGGATAAAGTTTTGAGCTGGTGCTCTCTAGCTGTACTTTTGAAGTGTAGTGCTTTCTGCCTGGATGATCAAGTCCACTAGATTAATTTCTTATATGAAGCACAGCAGGTTTCTGTAAGTGCTGACTCTCCCACTTGTGTGTATGCACCTTCCATTTATGGACAGAGCAGAAAATACCTTTATTTGGTAATTTGCTGGTTTGAACCAAGAAAACCAAAGCTGAATTTGACATCCATGAAACCAAATAGGAATAAATTACTCAAAGCAGTAAATGCCAGAAGATGCTAGTTAAATTCTGATCAATACTCCTGACCTTGCTGTGCTCTCACAGGTTTTGAGATGCAGAAGGAATCTATAGAGATTTCTACATGAGATGCTCCTAGGGCACACTGATACAGTATTCCTTGGGGTTGCACACACTGTACAGAGTTGCACTAAAAGTGAGCACACCTAACTTTTCATTCATTAATGAATGATATTATTGATATCCCCTATTGATGTTGGGGAAATTATTCAGAAACTAAATGAATTAAAAGTTCAGGACAACCAGATTTGGCTTCAATGTTGTTTGTTTGAACCTAAATTTGTAATCTTCTGGGAACCAAGAACCAGAGATTAGCATCTTCAGTGTCATTTACACCACAAACTTGACCCTTCTTTTGGTTTCTTCCTGATTTAACATGCTTAAAGTACATTCATTTTTCTCTAGGTGACCATTGCCTTTCCTTTCAGTGGAAGTAGAAACTGGGTACTATGCAAGCCCAACAGTCTGATTTTCTGAAGGACAGCTGACATTCTTCAACAGCACTTAAAGGAAAAATGACACCTCATTTAACTGGATAGTTTCCCTCTGCCTTTGAGAGCTGATAGTTTGTCATTTTAAAGGTGCAGCTTTTACACTATTCAGATTATTGGAAAATATTTTAGAGCAGCTCAGGAAGAAGGTAGAGCTCTCTGTAAATACTTTCTTTTCTACCTTTTAAACTCTAATAGTTCCCCTACTTGATTAAGCATAGTTCTCAGTCATGGTTGGTTGACAAGAGAAGACCAGCTGGTGTCAGCTACCTGGACTTGTGCAAAGCACTTGACGCTGTCCCACATGACATCCTTCTCTCTAACCTGGAGAGAGATGGATTTGATGGATGGACCACTGAATGGTTTAAGGAATTGGCTGCATAGTTGCACTCAAAGAGTTGTGTCCAAGTGGAGAGCAGTGACAAGAGGTGTTCCTCAGGGGTTGTTGTTGGGACTGGCAATTTCTAATGTCTTTGTCTGTGACAGGGACAGTGGAGTTTTAGTGCACTCTCTGACAGCTCGCTGAAAATACCAAGCTGAGTGGTGTGGTTGACACGCTGGAGGGAAGGATTATCACTCAGAGGGGCCTTGGCAGGTTCAAGAGGAGGGTCCATGCAAACATCATGATATTCAGCAAGGCCAAATACCAGGTCTTGGATCAGGGGAATCCCAAGCACAAAATATAGGCTGGTGAGGAATAGATTGAGAGCAGCCCTGAGGAGAAGGACTTGGGAATGTTGGTGGATGAGAAGCTCAACACAGCTCATCAATGTGAGCCTGCAGCCCTCTGTCCATCCACAGACCTAGTCATTAATTCTGTCACTAAGTCTGTTACCTGTGGATTCTGTAGAGCTCTGCAGGACTGTTTTCAATATATCTTGGAACATTTTGATACAGTCTGAAAAACAATTTTTTAAACTGTCAATAGATTTGTTGCAGTCTTTTTCAGGTTTCCCCTCTCCTTTAATGACATTCATTACAACTCTACCCAAAATTTTCTCATTTCATCTTCTACAGTCTCCTCAGAGAGATGAAGAAATCTTCTAGTCTTGTGCTCCCAGTCTAAGTCAGAACTGTTTTATTTCTCTGTCTTAAGAAAATCACAATTTGGGAGAATTGTGGTTTATTCCAATGGTTCAGGCATGTGTCAGATTGCATTTTAAAGGGAGCACAATACCTATTGTCTCCTCTAGAAAGATATCCCTGAAAAGACATAGAAGTCTTCAAACTGCTATTGTTATTATTTGTTTTCAAATACAGCTTCAAAATAATGTAGGATAAAATAAATTGAATGCTACTGCATTGTTTTAGCAGGATATAAAATAATCAGTAAATATCCACCAAATCCATAGGCTGAAACTGCTTAATTTCCTTTCATGCTCAGCACTTAAACCCATCTTAAATCTTTTGCATCCTCGTCTCTCACAGTGTATTCTGAAGATGTGAAGTTCATGCACAACTTAGTCTCTCAAATACTACCTAATGAAACCATGAAACAAAATCTGTAATGCTTGAAAGGCATTAAAAAACTCCCAAGCAGCTCTCTGTGCACTAATCACCATACCAGTCACTGTGCTTATTATCTTTATTTATTATTTATTACTACACTATCTTTACTACACTACTTCTATGAGATCGTTTGTTTGTTTTGACTTAAAACATATGAAAATTGTATTGCTATAAACTTCTGCTTTCACAGAGGTTTCACTGAGTCCTGATCTGTCTACATCTTTGTTACTGAACTGGATGATGTGGGCTCGTGTGCCCCCAGCAAGTTTGCTGATGGCCCCAAACTGAGAGGGTGGGAGGCTGGCACGCCTGAGGGTCATGCTGCCATCCAGAGGAATTGGACAGGCTGGAGCAATGGGCTGACAAGGGCTCTATGCAGTTCAGCAAAGGAAAGTGCAAAGTTCTGCATCTGCAGAGGAACAGGCCCATGCACTGCACACTGACAGCTTTGCAGAAGAGAGCCTGGGGGTCCTGGTGAACACCAGGCTGAACAGGAGGCAGCAGTATGACCAAAGGCAGTACCTGGGCTACATTAGCAGGATTGCTGCCTGCAGGTCAAGGGAGGTGATCCTTCCCCTCTACTCAGCACTGGTAAGGCCATACCTGGATTGCTGGGTCTAGCACTGGGCTCCCAAATACAAGAGAGATACCAAACTACTGGAGAGGAGTCCAGCAAAGAACCACTCAGTGTTTAAAGGCCAAAACCATTTCTCCCAGGAGGAAAAGTGGAGAGAAACAGGACTTTTTAACCTGAAAGATGAGAAGGCTTGGGGGAATTTCATCAATGTGGAATAATACCTGAAAGGAAGGTGGTGTAGAGCAGATGGAGCCAAGTACTTGCCAATAGTGTCCAGTGACAAGACAAGAGGCTGTGGACTCAAACAGGAGATTCCACCTGAACATGAGAAAACATTTTTTCACTGTGAGGGGTGACTGAATACTGGCATGGGTTGCCCAGAGAGGCTGAGGGGTCTTCATCCTTGGAACTATTCAAAAGCTACCTGGACACAGTCCTGGGCAACAAGCTGCAGGTGACTCTGCTTGAGGAGGGAGGTTGAACCAGGAGACCAGCAGAGGTCCCTTTCACTCTCAACTATTCTTTCAGAGTTTGCTTATATATGTTATATATAAGCTTAATATAAAGTTGAATGGAGAAGTTGGGTCAACAATATCAAAACTAAATGAAAACCCTTCCTCAGAGCATCTGCAGTAGGTTTTCCTGGCTACTACTTTCCCTTGGTGTCTCAAAATATACTAAGAATTTTCTGTGCATCAAAACAAGAGTGAAATTAAATAAAGAATTCCATTAGACACAGCCATTTTCCTCTTGAGAATAGCAACTTAAACTCATTTATATAAGCATTCAAGGTCAATTTATCAGCAACCAGTACCACAGGATGCATGTCATTACACAACTATAGCTGAGCTTAGGCAAGCAAACATACAGCACTTGAAATCAAACAAAACTGAGGGAAAACCAGGACCAAGAGTGATTCATTTAATTACATCTAATTTACTCCATCTTTTCTAGAATTTATGTAGAGATTCGGGTTCATTATGAAAAAAAAATAAAACAGCTTAAAGGACCAGGTTAAACTAGTGTTTGATCATTTCTCTCTGGAAAGGTTTTGTCATAATTTATAATTTATATAGGAAGTCTGGGCAGCATACCCATTCTTGCCCTCCCTCCCCCAGTATTGGCAATGAGCCCAAGGCACAGGGAGAAACAAAGTAATGCAAACTGTTTGACAGTCTAAGCTGGTACCTTAGGCAGTTGTGAATAATTTTCTTCTGGTTCTGCATCTCCCCGTGTATTTCTTGCTGTAAGGACCATAATTCATGAGCAGCAACAATTGAATCCATGCTGCACCAGATTGTTAGCTGCTTTTGTCATAAAGACAATTCTGGTAACTTTTCAGGTTGATTTATGGCTCTTTCTTACATATTAAAATTCTTATACAACCCAATTTTCCCCTAGCTTGCAGTTTTGGCTCATGAAAGAGAAAACTTAGCTGAAGTCCATAATTTTTTCAGGTAATATACAAAACTGCTGGCCTGCTTGATTCAATACAGTTTCTATTAGAATTATGATCAAGAACATGTCTTCATGCAAATCTCTTCTGTTAATGTTACCTTTTTCTTTTGTTGAAATTGTAGCAGAAATTGTGAGGTGTAGCTTCAACTCACATTATTTGTGGTTTTTGATTCTTAAAATCTTTTTAATAGCTATCTTCTGCATGACATATGTGACTTTTTTTCTCCTTTATATTTCATTTAGTTATGGAGAGTAATCTGGTGATTACATTTTTTGTTTTTGGGGTTTTTTTCTTTTTTTAAGACTCTGTCATCTGCCACTGATGTTGTTGAACAGCAGGCTTTTATGCACCTCTTGCCCTTGAAAAAGACAGTGCACTGTTGACTCGTTGCTGAGTGTGTATTTTCTTGCCATACAAGTAATTCTTTGGTAAATTCCATTAAGGCTGAATGTCTTGCTTGTACCTCAGTTTTGCTCTCCCCCTTCTGACTGCCAAGTGCATGTGCATGCAGTCCATGGAGACGATAATGATTTAAGTGACAAAGTACCAATGATGTATAGTGTGGTGCTCCTGTGTTCAAGCATTTGCCTTCCCAAGGAAAGGAGACAGCATCAGGCATTGGCTGCACGGTGCAAAACTGGACATGAAGAGCTGTAGCATGATTTGAAAAACCTGCTGTAAAGCTACAGGAGTTGTATTGGGCTCAGTGTATTACTGGAATAGTAGAATCATACAAAAATTACATGGAAAAAGTGAGAAAAAGTAGACTGACTCCCTAATGGTCAGGGTAATGTTAAATTTGGGGGATTATCATTGTGATCCCTTGTGCAAAATATGTTTGGTATCAAAATTGGTAATGTGGAGAGCTAGAAATCTTTTAAAATTATATATGCATTTTTTCATGCATATGAAATTTTACAGGGTTTAAATAGCAAATTATTGTTTATTTACAGGGAAAGATAACTTCTTTGCATTGTACTGAAATGCAGTAAACTTCAACACAAATACTACTCGTAGTTTTTAAAGAAGGATCAAGAATGTGGAAAAAACACGCTGGAAAAAAAAATTAATTTGGAAGACTTCATGCAGAAAGCATATGGGAGCTTTTAAACTAGTATTCAAAGCACAGGGTTTATCTGTATAGAAGGTAATTGGATATTACAGTGTCTGACAGGTTGGATGACTTTCTTACTCCTTCAAGAATGTTTACTAAGAGAAAGCTGGAGTACAAGAGTGATTTAGCTAATTGAATTGCTGTATTACCTTGATACCTTATAGTTTTATTATTAGCATGGGAGTCATAGAGATTCTTTTCTGCCATGTGATGAAGAAAATATTTACTTAATAAATTTTACTTTTAAATATGCCACAGAATTGCATATCCCCAGAGGAAAAGTAGTGACATTGAAAGTTTCATAGGAAATTTGGATTTGGATTCTTTCCTTCTGTTCCATTTAATAAAGGTATACATGTTACAGTGAAAATTGAGACTGTGATCCTGCTTGCCATTAACTACAAATCAAGTGATTTTTACACAAGTCATGGTGTAATTTAAAGACTTGGGATATTGTGGGCTTTGTGGTCAACTTTCTCAGCCTCAACGAGGGTGAAATACCTAGAAAAGAGGAAGGATGGATTTGTGGTTTAAGTATGAAATTGGAAAACAGGAGATGTGTTCCAGGTTTGATGACAGATTGTTTGATTTGTGGAAAAGTAATTTTCTGTTCCTTAATTTCTGCTTATGCAAATGGGAGTGTTATTGACTGATTCTGCTGAATAGAGGACTTGATTTATTAACATTCATAATGTGCTTTTAGACAAGGAGAAAGTCAATATTAGGAAATGGACTCAAAAGAACTTATTTAATACCTTCCTCAAAGAAATGTTACTTGGCAGTAGAATACCCTGAAGGCAATATCTTTTATTGGTGTGTATCAAAATTAAGATAAATTTTAAAGTTCTTCCTGTGTTTTCTGTCATATCTACCATATTGCAACATCTACCATATCTACCAATATCTGTCAGCCTAAAATATCTGCCACTTGTATCTTTATAGCTCTTTTTTAAAAAAAATATTGTCTGTCCAGACGATGCCAGGGAGTATTCCAGAAACTGTTTCTGTTCTGTTGGTTTTCCCCCTCAGGAATGGTTACAGCACAATTATATAACAAAGAGCATATGAAGATCTGGAGTTCATCCAGTAGCAAAAGTTTGGAACACTGAGACTGCTGGGCATAGACTACCCCAGGTGAAGTACAAGTAAGAAGTGCTGTTAGAGAGGAGCAAGTTCCACATACAAGGAAGGTTCATTTCACTAGACTACACTGTAAATAGGCTTGTCTTCCTTAGAACTGAGTTTCCTGTTGTTTGCACGTGTTTTTAGCTGATGTTCCTTGTATTACTGGTTACTTGTGCAGCCCATGATAGTGGTTCTTGATCCTTTAATGGAGTATACACTGCAAATATACTCTGCATTGTACTACTGTGGATTTTTGAAGCATCACTACTTCCTGAGCAGCGCATCAAACATATTCCTGCAAGTGTAGTTAAACTGCAGTGTGACAGATGTCACTCTGTCACACTTGCCATCCCAGAAGCAGCAGTTGCCCTCATCACCTTTACCCTCCCTACAGCAGAATTAGCAAGACCCTCTCTCAAAGCATTTCTTCACTCTGCCACCTTATCACCAGGATTTGGATTTGTGTGCAGTGAGGTGTGCCTTCATCACTTATGCTGCAGAATACAGAACAGAATGCATACCTGGGACTTAATTTCCTGGGAAATTATAGATAATTCAGGACCTAATGGCCTCACTAATGGCATGGTCAGCTGCAAGTATTTTCAGCTGCAAGTGTTTTTGACTATTCCTCCATTCTCAACCCAGTGTATCTCATCAAGTTTATGGTCTTTGTTTGCATAGAAGGGTCTCAATCTGAGCTCAATATACCCATGAGACTAATAGTCTGAGATAGAGACCATGGCTGATAGCGTCCCTTTTTTTAGCACAAGACACATAAAGATAATTATGGAGGAATGAGGAAGATTTAAAAATCCCACTATGGATCACTATGCTTGAATAAAAATGAACACCTTTTCAGGCAAAATTCACCTTCCTATGATTTCTGTTTTTTTCATACACAAGGATAGCAGCATTACTGTTCAAAAAAATCTTTCTCTGTGTTTCTGCTTCATTGTTGCTGATTTGCAGCTAAAATCTGATTATCATGTTATGCTTAACCAAGTGTCTTACCAGTACCTTTAAAGAAACTTTCCTGGATACTTGTTCTAGTCAATCATATGAGTGCTTGATGCACAGCTGCTGGGCTTCTATTGTTAGTTAAATCCTGATGCACATCAGGTCAGCCCACCTGATGGCATCAGCATTTTGCCAGACTTTAACACTGCTTCACTAAACATAAGACACAAAACTGCTTTTTATTGTCATACTGCCAACAACTTTTCCATCTCCATCTTCTATATAGTATCTTCATGCATACCTACACAACTTGATACACCTTTAACTCATCAAGAGGTCTGGTTCTTTGACAGCTCACTCAGTAATCCTTCTACTGCCATGGACATGAGAAGCTGCCTTGTTAAGAAAACTCCACTAGTGATGATAAACCACTGCCAAAACAAATGAATTCAGAAGTGACTGGATGTTCAGTTTCACTGATGGGTATGAATGTGTGATATGTGTTTTTTCAGTGACTGGTTAACTGGTTTTTTGGGCTGATGGTTCCAAAACAAATTACACAGGCAGCAGAAGTTAACCAAGAGCAGACAATCTTAATCAGACTAGGCACCATGTCTAACCAGCACACTAGTATTAATATACAAGAGAGCCAAAGAGGCTGCTGAGGAAGTCTTAAACACTCAGTGCAGTCTGGAGAGATTAAATTATCTTACCGCTATTTGTGAGTGAACATGCTTTAAAGGAATAGTGTGTGCTCTAAAGCTGATGTGTACATTAAGTACCATTATGCAGCATTGCATTAAAGGAATTGATTTTATGACATGTCTCTTTGGACATGAGAGGGAAGGTGTCAGGTTGCTCTAGACCTTAGTTCAGAGTGATGTTCAAATGTTGCTTTTGGCACTTGTCCTAGACTTAGCTGTGGTGCAATATGTGGACACTTTTTTTTACAAGTTGGAAAGGCGCATGCAGATGCTGTTACCAGAAAGAAATCCTTGTGGTTATCATAAATAGGTTATCTCCTCTTCTGCCCATTAAATCTTGACACTGATTTCACTATGCATGGACTGTTATACCACATCACACATCCAAGTGAAAAAAACCCAATTATCAATCAGTCAAGATCTGGCAATCAGCTCCATATTTCAGCAGGGATCTAATACAAGCCAGATGCTCTTCTGTCTTTCCCAAACAGCCCTGTGTCATTGCATTCACTGCTTGGCTATCAGCTTCTCACATGAATGGAGGAAATCAGGTTTGGTCCTCAGTGCAGGTTTTATATCTAAGTCCTCTGAGGTGGCTTGCAAATTATCTGAGCATACGTACAAGCACCTTGCAGAATCATCCCTTTAGAGCTTCTACAGTTGTTTTTTCTCCGTGTCTGAAAAGTTCTGGGCTGATGATGTGGTCAGAAATCTTATAATGGGGATTTTATGGTCATGAAAAGAAAAGAAGAGGGGAAGGAGCATTGGAGGGGGTCTTCTGCTCATATGTGAGCAGACGGTGATAAAACCATTCTGAGGAAAGGTGTAATTTTTGAAGGCTTATTGGCACAATTTGTATCTTGAGAAAAAAATGCGACCTTTGTGCAGTATTACTTGAATTATCTGTGAAGTGTTTTGAGGGTGGAAAATGCTCTGCACAGACCCTACCAGCTGAAATTCAAAGCTTTAAGTCGTGATTGGCATCCAATTGCTTCCTGAAGGGTTTGGCTTTGTGTTACAGCACAAACCATAGAAAATCGTTGGTTTCTGCTTCTAAGCTACAGCCAGACCCTTGTAGGAACAGCTGATGAGCTTTGGCCTTGAGGTAGGCACAAATCAAACAAATGTTGCAACTCAGTCCAAGTGGTTGACTCCATCTGTCTGTACTCAGAGAGATCTCTGAACAGCTCTGACCCTAGACTGGTGACAGGCTATTATTAGAAGTGTCCTTTGGTAAGTCCCAAAGCCGTAGTTCATAGAAACCAAACAAAAATAAGGGCTGTGTTTTAACATGTTAGTGGGGAGCACGATGCAGTCATTGCTGCATGTAGCGGTGCAAGCACATTACATGCTGTGTGGTTACTGTTTAAACTTGTCACTTTTTCTTCTGAACAAGGACTAATGTCACACACACCAACACCTGAGAGCTATTAATAGGAGCGTTTGAGGCAGAAAAAATCCCATACATATACACCCTGTAAGTCTTTTAGAAAGCTTTGCTGTTGGGGAGGTTTGGCTGATAAAAGAAGGCGAAATCGTAACGCTCTTGGCTTTAGACGGGAGCCTCGCAGAGAGGAGGGCGTCACCATCTTCCTTCAGGAAGCTCAAGACACAAAAGCTCCTGCCAAGGAAGCCCCCCCTTCTCAGCGCCCCGGAGCGCGCTGTGCGCCTCGCTGCCGCGGCGGCGGCTCCCGCTGGGCCCTCCCGGCCCGGGTGTCCTCGCACGCCCGGTGCCCGTGGCGGGGGCGGCCCCGGGCGGGCCAAGGGCGCCTCTGCCGGGCTCGGGCGGCGCTGCCGCTCCCCGCCTCCTCCGCCTGGCAGCCGGGCGGGCAGGCACCGGGAGCGGGAGAACGAGAGGGAAAGGGAGGGCGCGCAGCTCGCCGCCGCCCCGGAGCCGTGGCAGCGCGGCCGGCCTGGGCGGCAGCCGGACCCGGCCCGCCCGCCCGGCAGCGGGAGCGCCTCCGCCACCGCCGCCCGCCTGGGGCCGCCGCCCGCCATGGAGCTCTCCCTGCGGCTGCTCCCGGCGTCCTGCCTCCCGCTGGGGGCGGCCGCGGAATTTGACAGAAGGTAGGCGCGGGGAGAGCGGGGGCGGCGGCCGGGACCGGCCGGGCGGGCGAAGTCTCCGTTCCTTCAGGGAGAGCGGAGGGAGCCCGGGCTCTCCCCTTGCTGACGCGGGGCGCTGTGGTGGCCCCCGGGCTCCTGCTTGGCATCGGGGCTGGGTCCTGGCGAGGCGGGGCGGCCGGAGCCCTCGGCGGGACGCGTGTGGCGCTCCCGGTGCAGGCAGCGGTGCCGGGCGTGGCCGCACCTGGAGGCGCGGGGCCGCTCCCGAGCCCCCCGGCACGGAGCCCTCAGCCTCCCGCTCTCCGAGTGCCGCTCCCGAGCCCCCCGGCACGGAGCCCTCAGCCTCCCGCTCTCCGAGTGCCGCTCCCGAGCCCCCCGGCACGGAGCCCTCAGCCTCCCGCTCTCTGAGTGCCGCTCCTGGAGCCCCCAGCACGGAGCCCTCCGAGTGCCGCTCCAGGCTCGGCAGCCTCAGCGCGGGCTTAGGTGTAAGAGAAGTTCATTTCTCTGGCGGGGCCGCGTCCCGCAAGAATTAAAAACAAAGCGCATCGCGTGCTGTAGAGATAAAATGAGTTTATCTCATTTTATCCGGAGGCGCTGCGAACAGACGGCGGCGGGATCGCGGCTCAAGTCCTGGCACGAAGCTCGGGGCGCGTGTGCCCGCGGGCCGTGTCGCGCCGTGTCCTCCAGGGCTCGTGCGCTGTCAGTGTCGCGACCCTGCGCCGTGCGGGGCAAGCGGCCAGCGCCACCCCCGCCCTTCCCAGGGTTTCCTTTCTTTTTTTTAATAAATAAGGATTTGCTCAAACGCAGCGCTCACGGGATTCCAGCCTGTCGTTAAAAGACATTGCTGATTCGTGTCACTAGTTTATAACTGCGTGAGGCCGTGGTATGTTTTCTTTGGAACTAGGGAAGAGTGCAGCTCTCCTTTTATACTTAATTTCTGCTTAAGAGTCCAAGAAGCTTTTGTTTTCATTCTTTTTTTTTCCATTAATGTTTCAGTGAGACAGGTTGGCCATATCAGTGAGAAAATTTTGCCATATATTGTGAACTGAAACAATGCCTAAACTTTATGATGGCATTTATTCCATACTATAAATTCTGTTTCAGACTTCGGAACTTCTGTTCAGTGCCAGCCTGGGAGTGGCAGCAGTGAGCGTACTGCAAAGCATGTCAGCTTTTTCAGGCTTTGCTCAGTTATCCTAATTATCTTTTCCCCTCTTCACCTATTGTCATTTGCATTTTTTGAAGTAAACAAAGTATTAATGATAGAGATATCTTAGTAGCAGTTACTCTCTCAATAAAAGTAAAAAAATACATATCTCTATGCAGGAGGGTTTTTTGCTGTTCTTTTTCTTTTAGGATGTTTTGGTTGGTTGGTAGATTTTTTCTTTTACTCTAGGATGATTTTAGCTACTTTCAGAAAGTTTCACCTGACTTTGTTGAACTGTGTTGTTGAACAGGTGGCCCAGACAAATGGTCTCATCTGCAGGACTGTGTCGGTTTGGAAGCAGAATTGACTGCAGCTGGGGCTGGGCCCCAGTGGCTTGGGGACAGTGCCAACGTGAGTATCTCTGCTGTTGGGGCTTCTGGTCACTTGTAGAGAAAGATTGTACACACCTAGTCACATCTTTGATGTGTTCACACCTGACACTGCAGGGCTAGGCTTTTGCACGTGTGAGCCTGACTGACTTGGAAGGATGCTGTCATGTTGAAATTTTAGCAGTGCTAAAAATTGTTGCAGTCAATTAAGGTGAAATTGAGTTAGGGCAGTGAGAATTTGGAAATTTCTTTTTGATTTCTGCTTCATTTTGTGCTCTGATATTACAACCTGGTGTAACTACACTGTGTCAGATTACAGGCGCTGCACGGTGATAATATTTGCATCAAAGAAGAAAACCAAAATTACTGTTATTTCCCTTAGGAAATTGATGGAAATGTTCCAATTAAGTATTAAGCTCAAGCATTCTTTCAGTAATCCTAAACTAAGGGCATAAATCTGCCTGACAGCAACCTTTTACTGGGTCACATGTGAAGAGAAACATCTCTGAGAGTCTCACATCTACCTAGACTCTTTGATATGACTGCAGGATAAGCAAGTAGATAAGTGTCCATCATTGACTACACCTTCAATGAGGATTCTGTGGAGGCAGCTAGTACTGCACAGAAGTTAAAATTGTCAGGAGTGATACAGAGACCCCAGCTTGTTAAAATTACAGCCTTTGATCTGAGGGATGTGTACTCAAGTTTTTAACATACATGAGAGACATCCTGAAGTTTTTGCAGGAATAAGCCTATAAACACTTGGCTTTTTCTTTCATTTTCTTTCATTTATTCATGAGAGAATCTACAGCTTAAGATGAAAAGTAATGTTAGCTGGACAAACCCCAAATAATAACCAGAAGTTCAGCAATTCTACAGCCTTTTCATAGTTGCAGAATAAAATTGGATAAAAGGTAATTTTAGGTAGTTGCCCATTGCAAACCCCAGTTGAAGGAGGGTGCCTGGGATTTGCAGTAGTGAATCAAAACTTTGATTCTTCTGGTTGCCAACACTGGCACCCCTGAGAAAGGAGCAACAAATGAATATTTGTAATGAATAGCAGTTGGCTCAAAATTCTTGGCCTAAGTTTGAAACCATGAGGCTTCCATCCCCCATGATCCTTCCCTATCATCTATTTTAACTATGCATAAATTCATTGTCCTTATTTAAAACCTCCTCTATTTAAAACCCTAATTGAAAACCCAGCTTATTGGCAGTTGTTGTGGGACATTGCACTGGCTAAATAGAAATATGCACGCTCTAAAATGCAATCACTTAACTTAGAGTTTGCAAACTTATTTTCACCCCAAGAGCTCTACAAGAATTTGGTTATGATATCCCAGACCACCATTTTTGTCTTTTCTTTGCAAAATAGTAGGATTCTTTACATATAAGCTGTTAAAATAGCCTACATTATTTTCTTCAGCTTATGCTTGTGTTTTAATGTGCATTTTTTATAGAGACTGAATGCAACCAAATTGGAGATCAGCCTGTCACAAAAAGACAAAAAATCCCAAACACCACATAAGCAGCTCTTACCTCTATCAATTCAAACAGCCACAGATAACCCAAAAATGGTCCACAGTCCAGGACATACCAGATTAAAAACCTTTCTGCAAACATATGGCAGGGGAGGGGAAAATTGCTAGAGGGAGAGTTCCACAGCTGGAGCATGTCAAATAACCATGCTTAATTCAGCTCACCCTCCCCTCTCTGCACATTTATTCCTCACTGCTCCTCTCCACATGCCTGTACCAGAAGTACTCCAGCTATCTGGAGAATATCAGGCTAAAACATCTGATCAGTAAGGTAGCTACTAGATGGGGGGTTTATCCTTTTTTTTTTTTTTTTTTTTTTTTTAACCCAAATAAGTTATAAATTACATTTCAGGCTTACCCGTGTTTTTCAGAGGTGAGGAAATGTATCCGTTTCCTCCATGTTTGCCATTTCCCATTTTACCACAGCCACAATTTCTTTTCCCATACTTGGCTGCAGTTGTGTAACTCATACAAGTCCGTAAGAGTAGAGAGGACCCACCTGAGAGTCCTGGCAGAGCTGGCTGGAGTAATCATGCAGCAGCTAATTATTGTCTTTGAAAGGTTATAAAACCTTGACCAATAATTTCAGAAAGGTAAGTCTTTTGCTCAGAAGGACTACCCAATGACCTACATGGAGGTCAGTCTCATTGCCACAACAGGGAAAAGGAGAGGAAGGCCTCTTGGAAGTCCTCTAACCTAACACGTCTATGGCTTCCATCTAACTGTGCAGCTTCCTTGAGAAATAAGTATCGTCTCCCCACATAAACACTTTTTAGGAAAGCTGTGAAGGGACTTTCTGTCTTTCTTGATAGCTACAACATCATTTTGGGAACACTTGACCTATCATTCCCTAATAATTATGAAACAATAGATAGAGACCCTGCAGAGGCCTTTGAGATCCTACTATGTAAAGGTGAACAAAATTACAGAACTCTAAAGGAAAAAAACACTGAAACGGAGAAAGACAGAAAAGTGGGCTTCAAGACAATGCTGGAAGTAAGGAAAGTTTAGTTTTCAGTACTCTGTATCATGGCACAATGAATTTACTGTTGCATTATTTACTGGAGATCTGTCATTGCCTCTTTATTACTTTTATGTAACGCAAGAAATTTTATTTCTTCCCCAGTGTCCAATTATTGTATCTCTGGACAATTGCATTTCTTTTCTATCTACCTTAGGATTATAATGCCATAATTGAAGGAACTGCAGCTACAACAGAGTTGTACTGATACCAGCTCCAAGTCAGTAACCAGCTTCATACATCCAAAAAACATTCCTTCAAAAGCCTCCAGATCCTAATTCTAATGAAACCTTACAACACTGGATGCAGCAGTTTGTTGATGTACTACTTATTGTCAAAGAAATTTGCTTTCTTTGGATGTTACTCTTGCATGCTGAGCAATGAAATCATGACATTTCCACCAAAGCATCCACCGGAGTGTGCCCTGAGAAACTGAATCCCTCGCACCCCAAGCAGGGCCTGTTCCTTTTTCCCTGTACAACACATGCTGGCCACAAGAAATGCAATGCTCATGGCTTTAGCACATTTCCCCCCAATCAATGACTATAATGTGATGAAAAGAACGACCTTCTGACTGCTGAAAGCAAGAGCCTTATTTCCACCTGTTCAACAACATCTCTGTCTGTCAGCAGAGTCCAGAACAGAGAAGCAGACAGACTAGATTAAATCAATCAAAACTTTATTTCTAATTGAATTCAGCAAAAATGTAACTATATACAGCAACAATTATATACATGAAGCAACAAGTCTTTACATCGCCCATGCTCCAAGATCCATCTGAGTGTGTCCTGAGAAGCAGACACACTCATATGTAGATGGGAAAATACAGGTCTGGAGTCAGTTCCATTCTGCAGGTTGGGCAGGTGCCGACAGTATCCAGAGCAACAGGGAGGCACTCACTGCAGAAGAGGAGGCCACACATGGTTGCCACAAGCTGTCGTCCACTTTGCACGATCTGGAAGAAAGAAAACCACAACATGTGTTGGGAGAAAGAATTGGAGTTTGCTGCTCCACTGGCACCAGGCAAATGAGGCCAGCATCACTTCACCAAGAAGTGACTTGAGGAGCTTCACAGCAGGGGCTGTGCTTCCAGCCAGCTGCCCACAGCACCCCACATCAGCCAGCTGATCAGTGCAGCCCCCCTTCTGGCATCCTCCTCCTCCCATAATGCAGAAAGAATGACAACAGGATCCTCACCTCTGAGTAAAAATCCATGCAAATTGGACACCTAATAATAACTCCTTGCTGTGCACTAGAGGGAAGAGAAGTAGAAAGAACATGCAGCTGTTAATATCACCACACTTCAATGATTACTGATCCATAAAATCTCACATAATGACACAACTGCACTGAGTGGGCATGACAAATTTCCTTTGAAAAATCTTGCTGTCTTTAGCCCTGTTTGCTGCTGTTAATGAGGTTTTGGGATTTTCCTGCCCAGAGGAAAAGACTGTCCTGGTTTCACTAGAGGAAAGGTGTAGTCAGTCACTCAGCTCTGGGATTTGAAGTTAAGCAATGCCCATTTTTTGCCATACTCCCCCCACACTCGTCTCTAAGGTTGTGTGCAAAGCTGTACATCTGCCTTGGGCTGCCTTTTTCTCCCAAAATGCAAATGGCATCATTTGATCATCATGCAACGTGGGAGAAGGAGGGAATTAAGTAGAGTAAGCAGGGATACTTGTATGGCTGAGTCACACACAGAAAAGAAGGCACAAAATTCTGTGCTTGGCAGGGCATGAGCCATACATACTGTGAACGTGCAGTTCCCTCCTCTGCTGCTCCCTGTTCTGCAGGGCCTGAGTCAGCCACAGGTGCATTATTAGCTCCTGTTCCATAGCCAGAGCCATCCATCTGTTGGCAGCTGTTCTGGATGGAATTTCTGCTTCGCTGCTCATAAACTGTAATTTAATTTTCATTAGTTATATGTGATGTAAGATGTAGAACACGGAGAATAATTCTTAAGGATGCTCTTGGTATTGATACATTTAATCTTTGAATATTTTCAAGCCAAATAAACTGGAAAGGATATTTAATCCATCAAATAGACAGCAATTAAGAAACAAGCATCAAGTGATGCCCATGGGACAGAAAAACAAATTCTTTGTTGGTGGAACTGCCTTGTTAAGGGTTCAGGCCTTGACATGCTTCAAGGAGCAGAAGCTCAGATCCAGGGAAAGGTTAACAAAGCTCAGGGAGAGGATGCCCACTGAGAGTGGACAAAAAGAATGCAGAGTTGAGGGGCCAAAAAGACATTTGGCACAACTCCCAAGATAAGGAAGAAACTAAGAAACCCAGCCCTCCTGAAATCAGCTCTGATTGGTACACAGTAATTCCTGCAGGGGCAGATTGCAACCACCAACTAAGCTCAGGGTTATATCATTAAATATATGTTCCCACAACAGGCCTTAGTCCAGTGTCCAGTGCCTGGAATGATCCCAATTTGGCTCAATTCAAGGTCAAAAGTTTTATTTCTAGTTGCTGTTCTTAGACCTATATCCTTACTATCCTCACTCCCACCAAACTGGAGGATGATTCCATCTGCTTTGTTTAACCATTTCCTTTATCCTTTCTGCTTTATAACAATCAAATACAATTTTTGTATTGATTATAAAGCAACAATTTTGCTAATATAGTTACAATTTAATTAGCATGAATCACATTTATAACAGTACCATGCCCAAATTTTTGAGGTACCATTTCCAAGTGTTTTGGGGGACCGTTCCTAGGTTTTTTGGGGGAACATTCCTGGGTTTTTGGGAGAAATGTTTGTGAATTTTTGAGGAATATTTCTGAATTTATGAGGGAACATTCCAGAATTTTCGTGGGACCATTCCCGGATTTTTGGGGACCATTCCAGGATTTTTGTGGACCATTCCTGGGTTTTTGGGGAACATTGCTGGGGTTTCTGAGGGAACGTTTCTGAATTTTGGGGAGCATTTCTGAATTTTTGAGGTACCATTCCCAGATTTTTTTGGGACCATTCCCAGGTGTTTTGGGGTACCATTCCCAGGTGTTTTGGGGTACCATTCCCAGGGGTTTTGGGGTACCATTCCTGGTTTCTTGGGCTGTCCCTGTCCCCGTTCCCCGTGCCAGGTTCCCGGGTTCAAGGAGCTGTGCCTGTGCCCAGGCGCCACAACATCCCCTTGGTGCAGTTCAACACCGAGGTGAAGGCGGCGCCACCCGCAGGGCCCTGCAGGGCTCCAAGATCACCCAGAGCAACCCACAAAGATCTCCTGCACCAAAAAGGGATTCCAAACCCAAAAAACGCTTGCCTGGAATACCTGAAAACTGTCCCAAAACACCCCAAATCCCAGAGCAACACCCCAAACTCCCAGAGAAACACCTCAAAACCACCCCTGAATACCCCAAAACACCCCAGAAATGCCCCAAATCCCTTCGAGCCGCCCCAAAATCTTATGGAAACCCCCCAAAATCCCATAGAAACCACCTAAAATTACTCCAAACCACCCCAAAATCCCTTCAAACCACTGCTAAATGCTATAGAAACACCCTAAAATCGCTCCAACCCCCCAAAATCTCTCAATGCTACCCCCAAAATCCCAGAATTGCTCAAAACTGGTTCCAGTGCTGATGCTGCTCCCAGAGTGCTCATAGTGCCAATCTCAGTCTCGGTGCTGGTTCTGGTTCTGGTGCTGGTCCCAGAGTGCTCATAGTGCTAATCTCAGTCTCGGTGCTGGTTCTGGTGCTGGTCCCAGAGTGCTCATAGTGCCAATCTCAGTCTCGGTGCTGGTTCTGGTGCCGCTCCCAGTCCCAGAATTCTCCCGGTGCTGGTCCCAGTGTTGGTGCTGGTCTCAGTCTTGGTCCCAGTGCCAGTTGTAGAGCCCATTTTGGTCTCGGTCTCCACACCAAAGATTTTAGGCCTGTTTGGGTGATTTTAGGACAAACTGGGCAGTTTTAGGTTGGAATTTAGGCAACATTTGGACAATGGTAAGTCCATTTTCAGGATGTTAGACCCCTTTTTTGTGGATTTGAGGCCCCTTTGGCTGATTTTATGCCAAACCTGGTGGATTTAGGCTGCATTTGAGGCCCTTTTGAGTGATTTTAGGCCAAACCAGGCCCTTTTAGGGCCGTGTGGCCCTTTGGCCCCGCCCCTTTCCCCTCACAGTTCCCGCCCTTCCCTTGACCCCGCCCCTCCCTGTTCCAAACGGGGGAGGAGGAGGAGGAGGGAGGAAGCAGCAGCAGAAGCAGGAGCAGAGAAGGAGCGAATCAGCCGCGCTAACCGGGACCTCCGTGAACTCGCAGCCCCCCCGGGACCATCGCCCCACATCCCAGGTGCCCGGGGAGGGGGAGCTCGCCCCAAATATCCCGGGGGGGTCCCTGGGTTTGGGTGGTTTTGGGGGATGTTTGGAGCTTGCAGCGCTCCAGAGCCGAGCCACAGATGCCCCTCGGGGGGACATCGGGGGGTCCCCGGGAGGTGTTTTTGGGGGTCCCGGTGGCGGCAGAGCCCCGGCGGGGGTGGGGGGATGCGGGTCCCCCCGCAATGGGGGTTGGGCTTCCCGGGCCGGGCCCTGCGAGCTCTGCCGGGGCCCGTGGGGACCGCGCGGGGCCGGCGGCATCGGCGGGGGGACACCGGATTGGGGAGCCCCGGGAGAGCCGCGGCTTCCCTGAGCGGGACCCCAGAGAGAGGAGAGCCCCAGAACCCCAAAGCGGGACCCCGAGAGGGGGGAGGGACCCCTGGGATTGTCGGGACCCCGGCGGGGGTGCTGGGGCTGGAGGGGCGCGATGGCCACAAAGGGGTTCGGGGGTCCCGGTGCCGGGAATGGCTGCTCCCAGTATGAGCCCGGTCACTCCCAGTATGAGCCCGGTCACTCCCAGTATGATCCTGGTCACTTCCCCTCGATGCCTGCAGGATCCCTATTTCTCCCAGTATGAACCCAGTCATTCCCAGCCATTCCCTATTGTGACACACTTTGCCCGCAGCAGGGTCCCAGTTGCTGCCAGTTCCTCCAGCTTTTGTCCAGTGTGTTCCCAGTTCTCCCAGTTGCCCCCAGTACAGTCGCAGTCACTCCCAGTATGATGCCAGTCTCTCCCAGCAGGGCCCCAGTCGCTCACATTTGCCCCCAGTACTCACCAGCACATTCTCAGTGGCTCCCAATTTAGTCCCAGTCACCATCCCAATGTGTGGCTGCTTAGTACCTTAGGCTGGCTACAGGAAGGGCAGTGCTACAAAGAGGAAAATCAAGACTTTTGAACAACTAAGCATGAGCCATCCAGAAAGTCAGGGTCCATATTGCTGATCTCTATCAGGGAAGGCAAGAATCAGGCCCATCTGCTAACAGAAATGCAATTTCCAGCTTTAGGAGCCAAAGGATATGCAAATAAATGGCTTATATGCACTGGAAAGTGTTGAACATTAAGTTTCTGTTTCATACAGTTGTTTGAAGGCAATGCAGGACTCCAGAGCTTAGCGTTTGAATTGCAACTTTAATTTCCCTATTTGCTGTTACTTAGACTGCTCTGAAGTAGTAATGAGAATAAAAAATGAAAGAAAATGTTATTTGACAGGGACTGTGGTAGGGCTTTCTTCACAGGCTTGAAATAGTTTGAATTCATTAAAATCTCCAGGTGAGGGGAAGATTATATCCATTCCTCTCTTTTGAAACCAGATTTTCAAAGAAGGATCTAAAATTGCATTTGAGGATTGTGGTGGGGGTTTTTTCCATTCCTTCAATTGCAATCTAAGAACACCAGTTTTACAGGGCGATTTAACATATGATCCATAAAAATCAGTCCTTTTGCTTTGTATTTTGGGAACTCCTTAATCTTGGGAAATTTGTAATCTTCTCAGGGCATTGAAGGTCAATCAAATGCTGCAGGTTTCTTTCTTCCTTTAATATGGTTTATGTATTGGGGTTTGGCTCGTAGCCAGAGATATTTTTTATTGGCAGCCTAGCAGTTCTACTGTGGAGCTCTGTGCAGGTAAATTGAGAAGAATGGGCAAATTAGCTCCTGGGAAGATGTGCCCTGCCTGGCCCCAGTGCCTCAGCACACTTGAGGTCAGGTTGGCTGTCCCTGACTATCTAATAATGATGCATAATAATATAGTTAAGTATTCATTGTAATTGGTGATATTTAAGGTTTTTCAAGTTAAGTCTGTTTCATCACTGTGTTTTAATAGTGAATTTTCATTTGTTTGGTCAAACTCAAAAGCAGCCTTAATTTTAAAGTTGAGTTCTTTGTGGCTGATACTATGAAGAATGTGGTGTTTATACTCACATCATACTGGCAGTAGAGTAGAGCAACTCATAACTGATTTGGCAATAAAGACTTAGATTTTCTTCACTAAACTTGCACTAGCAAGCTTCATAAGCTGGTGATAGCTATCTCTACAGTGGAAAATATTTATTGACTTTATTGACAATTTAATTTACTTTGTCAAGCTTTGTTGTTTAGTTTCTATTGATCCTGAGACACTTGGGGCTACTTTTGTTTCCTAAGGGATTAAACTTGCACGTTCTTAGAATCAGATTTTGGGAAGATGGGTGCAGAAGACTTTGTAATTCAATTCTGAAAAGCATAATAATAATGAATATTTTAGATAGAAATGATAGTATTTAGCATAATATGTGAAATGCTGTTATGTGCAATTTTAAAAAAAATCCTGGATAAATTAAATGAGGCTTTTGGAGAAAGCATAAGCTGGATTTTATATTGAGTTTGATAACCTCTGAATCTGCTCTCCTTTCTCTTTCTGCTGGAACTTGTAACAAAGTTATTATGTTCAAGTATAATTTTGTAATAATTGTATTTCAACTTGAGCCTTTCTCACTTGGTGTTGATGTATTTTAGGGAGGGAGGGGAATGGGGAAAAAATGCCAACTTTCATGGATACTATTTAAAATTAACATTGATGATTTGACCCTTCCCAGGATTCCACTGAGCATTTGATCACATTGAAACTGAGGTGATGACTCACAACTCAGGTAGAAAAACTGCATTTCATTCTCTCTATTAGTTTTCTAATAGTTGCCCACAACAAAGTTAAGAAAAGAGAAATGGTTTTCAAATTTCCTGTGCTATTTTTAGTTTACTCCTCTTTCTGGAGGTGTCTTAGCAACTGTAGGACATCTGAAAAACTTTGAGCTATATCTTTATTTTTGAGACTCTGTTGAACATTGCTTCTGTTATAATGTTTTTGTGTTAGTACTTTGAACTTACCCAAGTAATGTTGGTAGCAGCAGTGGCTATGATGAAGTTATGCTTTCCTAATTAATGATACTTTCTTAATGAAACAAAGAATATATTTCCCCATGTATTTAATAACCTAATAAGACTGAATGAAGGCAATACCAAGCAGGTTTAAAGCAAAACACTGGTTTCAGTAAGCACAAGTAAATAAACATTCATCTACCTTTAATTACGTAATGCATATTCAAATTCAGATTGATGAATGTTGAACCAAAAGCAGAATAAAATAGTTACTTTAAATCCTCCTAATTCAGAGGCCAACTATTTTTCTGGCTTTGTTTGGAGTGCTTTGGGTGTTTTTTTGCTAGGGAAATGGCAAGTATTTATTTATTCAGCTCCCTCCACATTTTCCACCATCATTATTCCCAGTGATCCCTGCAGTGATAAGTGGCCAATGACACTGGCACAGGGTGAGCTGCAGGAGCCTTACAGAGGTGACTGTTATTTCTCACAGAGTTAGAAAAACTGCAAGAGCACAGTGACATTTTGATGAAAGCTCACATTTTCCCCAACAGGTTATTATACAGCCAGAAGAAAATACTTTCTTAAAGACCAACCACATCTATTCCCTGCCTGAAAGGTTGCATTTGTTTGGGTTTTTTTCTCTTATTTAGGTGAAAAGTAAAAAAAAAAAAGAGGAAACTCAGATGAAATGCCAAAACTACTAACAGGTAGTACTTCTGTGTGTCTCCATTTACACCTCAAACTTGCTGCTACAAACCCTAGAACTACATTTAAAATGTATTTTGGTAGGTGGTCCCCTGCTGGCTGTCTGCATTTCTTCTCCCATTTGTTTTCTGTGCTTGTTTGGTATCACTGCTGAACGTTGCCAATAAGGAAACTGGTGTGCAAGAGTTGAGGAATCAGCTTTTGAAACTGTAAAACTGATCTGTAGGCTTTTTTCCTCTTGGATTTGTAAAATTTGGTGCATCATCAAAGTTAAGATTCTTCAGAAAATAGCAAGATTGTCCTCTTTCCAGGGAGGCATCTGTACTTTAACAGAGGTGCTTGATGCATCTTGCTGTAAAGGAGCAAGATGCAGAGTAAGTCAGAGAGAAGTCATTTAAGCTGGTAATACACATGGTTGTTTAGTGGAAATAAAATAACTAAGGTTTTGCCTTGTAAGAGAGTGAAATATAATCCCATTGTGAAGGTCAGGAGGATAAATACAAAGGACTAAATACAAATGAAGAGCAGAAAGATATGAAACAGGGCTGGGCCTCACTGCCATAGCCCAGGCAGCCCCTGGATGTATTTGCCTGCCTGAATCCATCCCTTGCCCG
This sequence comes from Erithacus rubecula, assembly GCF_903797595.1. Lineage (NCBI taxonomy): Eukaryota > Metazoa > Chordata > Aves > Passeriformes > Muscicapidae > Erithacus > Erithacus rubecula. The sequence continues at coordinate 46,764 of NW_027635993.1, read as the reverse complement.
GGCCCCAGGTGGGGCCGCTCTGGGGAATCTCTCACAGCATTCCTGGGATGATGCTGTTCCTTCCCTGGTGCCCCAGGGTCCTGCAAGCCCCTTTTGGAGCCACCCAGACACCTCCTGGAGCCTTTAGGGACCCCCCCAGCAGAGCACAGACAGGGATTGACTTGACTCTTCCTTGGAAGATGGAGGCAGGAGAATACTGCCCAGCATCTTCTTTCCAGCTGCCCTCCATTTGCACTCCTGCAAATGCTGCTGCTGCACTCAGGCTCTCCATTGCAGGCAGTCTGGAGCTCCTGCTCAAACCCATCCCTCTGTGTCCCCTCTTGGATGGAATATCAAGCAAACAACACAGGATGTGCAGAGAACATGAACTTTATTAACTTTACTACTCTAAAAATCTACACTACGGGGGACTATGGGGTAACAGCCTAATGCCTAACTTGAACATGTAGAACAGGAATATTAAGGGGAAGGTGGAAAAGGTGGTGGGGGTGGCTACAGGTAAGGATGGGGGGTCTCCAAAGCCTACGATGGGGAATGTCGCCGTGCCCGGGCTGGCACGGGTCACCCATTCCCTGCTCTGCCCTGAGCGCCGTGCTGGAGCTGGAGGTCAGCGCTGGGCAAGATTAGGTTTCTGCTCCTCCTCCTCCTCCTGCGGCTGGCCCCCTGCGCTGCTCCGCTGCTCTGGGCCGCCTGCTGGGAGCAGCGTTCCAGGAACTCCTGCAGCAGGGTGTGGTTGTTCCTCAGCAGCTGGACCAGCTCTGAGGAACAACCTTGTCCTGGGCTGCTGGTGCGGGGCCTCTGGCACCGATTCTGCAAGGCAAAGCACAGGGATCCCGATGGAAGGGGAAGAGGGGCAGAGCAGGGCCCCTCTCTGGGCTGCCTTTGGGCTCTGAGCAAGAGAGCCAGGCCTGGCCAGGCTGCAGCAAGCAGAGCTCTGGCTGCCTCTGCCTGGGGCTGTCCCTGAGCTCAGCCCTGGCCTGATTCCCAGCCAGAGGCTCAGCTCCACTCTGCCATGGGGCCTTGGCCAAAGGGCTGCCCAAGAGGTCCAAGCCCATCCTTCCTGCCTGACCACCCATCCCTCACCCTTCTCCAGCGTCTCCAGCGCCCTCGGTAGCGGCGCCATCCTAGGACAGTGCCTGGGGCCAGCAGCTGCACCAGCAGGCACGTCCAGGACTGCCACGATACATCCACGAAGGAAGTGGTTGGCTCAGGGTCCCTGTCCTGCTGCTCTGGCTCCTGGACATACAGCACCGTGCCCGACCCACGATGGATAGTTGGGTCGGGACGATGGCCCAGGAGCAGCAGCAGGTAAAAGTTGACCAGCCAAGGAACAGGGTCGGCCATGGTGCTCTGTGCCAACTGCCAGCAGCACACCCGCTCGGACGTCTGTCCTCGCCGAGGTGTGCCCAGGCTGTGGGGCACGGCGGTGGCTGGGGACAGTTGCCAGGCACCATGCTGCCCCAGAGGCTGTGATGTCACAGAATCCAAGCACTGGCTTGGAAGAGTTCTGAGAGATCAACTCCAGCCTGTGATCCATGGTTACCATGGCAAGCAGATCTGAGCCTAGAGTGCTATGGCCAGGCTTACCTTGAACACCTACTGCAACGGTGACTGCACCAGTGCCCCCTGGGGCACACCATTCCCATATCTCATGCCCCTTTCTGGGCAGCAGTTCTTCCTAATGTCCAGTGTACACCTCTCTTGGCACAGCTTCAAACCCTTTCTTGTCCTTGCCCATCTCTGAGACGGCTGGCACTGCCTTGGCCACTCTCCTGTATGTGGAGAAGAGGCTGTGCCAACGAGTGCCACTCCTTGTTTGCTTGTGGCTGCTGTGGAAAGGAACATTCATGTATATTGCCATTTCTTAGAGGTTTTACCCCAGATTTTCAGTCACAGCTGTTCTAGTGAAAACAAGTCTGTTTCCTTGAGTATTTGAAGGGTAATAGAACACAGTGGAATTGTGTTCCATTGAATTAGGGAAATTCTGCTGATTTCGTTTTCCTGAGGTTTTGAGATGAGTTGCAAATCCCAAAAATTGGGGAAATAGTAATTCCACAGTTTAGATTGTGGGGATATTGATACTGGGGAAACGTGCCACATTCAGTTTAACCATTTGCCCATGTGTTGCCTGACAGAGAGACACGAAACAACCAGGTTGTTTAGTGCAGTGCTTTATTGAGGGCCCTGAGGTCTGAGGACTAGCGTCCAAAGTCAGAGCCCGCCCGATTACAATTTCTCAGAGCTTAAATACACTTCTTGGAGAATTTCTTTATCCTTTGATTTTCTTACTTCACTACCTCTACGTGATTTTCTCAAGGTTCTCCTAAACTGTCTACATTTCTCTAAGTTATAAGTTGTTACACTCGGCTAGACAAGTCACATACATCATGTAGATAAACAATGCACTATTCAATAGAGAAACATTTCTACTGTTTCAGCAAGTTCTACTTGGGTACACACATAAATTTACTTAACTGAATACCCCTCACTCTTGCCAACTCAGGGCCTAAGCTACTTGATCAGTCCTTAGCATAACTACTACTAATTTTATATTTCTATTTTACTGAAACATACTGCAACATCTCCCCCTTTTTGAGCATTACTCAATCTCCTTTGCAGGGATGCTCAAATATTCACTCAGTCTTCATCTGGAGATCAGACAAATTGCACAGTGTCCTTATATGACGGAGGTGGTGTCACTGGAGCATGGGTGACGGCTCTGAGCAGTCTTCTAGTATGCAATCGCTCCTTGGTGATTACACCTGTAATGCACTTAAACACTCCAGCGACAATAAGTACCACAATTACAATCATGATTACATATTGTATCACGGATGAGATCCATCCAGAAAGTTGGAGCTCTAATGACTGAAACAGAGCACCAACCCAATTGTGCTCTGCCTCTTTTTCCAAATCTTTAATTTTTCCTTCTATACTTTCCAATTGAGAAATATCTTTCTCTACGTCAACTGTCACATTTGGAATATGGATACAACAATGGTCTATTTTATTGCTTAACTATCCACACACCCCATGTTCCTTTAACTACAACAAATCTAAAGCCATCCTATTCTGTATAGTCATACGAGTTGTAGCTTGCAGCTGGAGATTTAAATCCCTAACACCCTTCTTGGTGGCGGATGCTAATCTTTCTGTTTGTCCCATCAATCGATAGATCATTTCTCTATTCCTGTAAAAGGCAATTTGAGCAAACAAGGATTCTAACGCCCAACCAAACTTTACTCCTCTGTCAGGTTCATGCCATTGATCTTCCTCATTTTCTGCTTCCCTCTTGTGCCTTGTCATTTGTAGTTTTAATTTAGATTGTTTCCAGAAGGGACATAATGTTGGGATTCCTAATGTGATTTGGGTTACTGGCCCATCTACTGGCATATGAGTTTCCACAAACCATGTCCTAATACCCATACTAAATTCCCTGGACTCCTTACCGTGGTAGTCTTGCCATTTATGTCCTTCTGGCTGGCAGTTCCTGTCATAGAATGGTTATATCCTCTACAATCACATCCTGATTTTAACAGCATCCTTACAGGCATCAGTCCAATTTCTAATTCCGGAGTGTCGCAAGTGTATATTTTTGTACAATTCCAATTTTCCTTTTGCTGTCTGAGTTGTCTCTGTGTAGAATGTAGCATAGTTAATCCTTTGTGTGTCTGATTAACTTTCCCCGTCCACTGGATGCACCATTTAACTGTATCAATGTAACTATAGGTTTCTAACAAGCTTGGTCCCCAAATTGTTCCCCATTCTTCCAAGGTAGTAACCCGTGTGTGATCCTCGCACACTATTTCATTCTGAAGTATTACTTTTAAAGAGCTGACATTTCATATAACATCGTATTCACACCATCCCACATCCTTAAATCTTCCAATTTTTGTAAATACTGGATTCGGGAGTTTATCGAATTCCTTCCTGTTTCCGGGAGTAGACCATTTCTGTCGCTTAACATTAATATGGTACTCTACCATTTCCTTCCTTTTCAACTCGTTCTTACAAATTTGAGTAGTATTTTTATATGCCCTTGGCATATCTGTGATGGGGATTATTCCCCATGGAATGGGCTCCCCTGCTGCTTGTGGCAGCAGCAAACATGCTGTAATCCTGGACACATTTTGAACCATCCCAAAATCTCTAATCAATCCTACAATTAGATTTTCCTGTTCATTACTTCGTTTGAACTCCAGGAGTTCAATTTCTGTATTATTGGGTGCCTCTCTGATTTTCCGTGACCGAATCCGTCCCTGTGTTATTATCACCATGGTCCTTGAGTGAGCCCACCAAGCCTCTTTCGCTACCCAGCACCAATAAGTTCCTTCATCACTTTCTTGTACGTCTTGTATGACTAAAGTAAGGGAATGTCCTAGCTTTCTCCTTTCAGCGTGATGTTTGCTACTTTGGGGAAGGTTACCCTTCCTGAACCACCATCCGAATTCTGTGAATTCAATTCCAACCCTCACCTTACATTCCAAAATTACCGGAACTCCTCGTTCTGCTCAGTGTATTCCATGTGTTGGTCTCACTCCCAGTCCTAAATGGGTTGTCCCTACTACTTTTTACCTCTTTTGTCCCTACTACTTCCCTTTTTCCATAGTTTGCATACCAACCACATATTATTACACAAATATAACTTCCCTCAGATGACCCCAATTTTGCTCAAGTATTATTTAACCAATTTACTCCTGCAAATTCATTTATCACCACAATTGTTTGTCCTATAGGTTTTGTCCATTGTGCAGCCTCCTTCTCCCATTTCCTGTCATGTCCCCCAGTACTACAGCCTCCCCCCACCGTGTAGTGCTGTCCCCTTGTAGACAAAACAGGTACTGCAGCCCATACCCCCCAGAAGTGCTGTCCCCTTGTGGACAAAACCGGCACTGCAGCTCCCCCCCTAGTAGTGCAGCTTCCTTGAGGACAAAACAGGTACTGCAGCTCTCCGCCCCTGTAGTTCTATCCCCGTTGTGGACAAAACCGGTACCACAGTCCCCTCCTCAATGGTGCTGTCCCATTGTGGACAAAACAGGTACTGCAGCTTTCCTCCCCAGTAGTGCTGTCCCCGTGTGGACAAAACCGGTACCACAGTCCCCTCCTCCTCAATGGTGCTTCTCAATTGTGGACCAAAAAGGTACTGCAGCTTCCCCCCCCCAGTATAGCTGCCCCCTTGTGGACAAAACCAGTACTGCTGGCCTCCCCTCATCACTAGTGCTGTCCTCTTGAGGACAAAATGGCTACTGCAGTTCCACCCCCTTCAGCGGTGCTGCCCCCTTGTAAACAGAACAGATACTATCCCGTCCCCCCCCAGTAGTGATGCCTCCTTGTGGACAGAACAGGTACTGCGGCCCCAACCAGTAGTGCTGCGTTCTCAGGGACAAAACCAATACTGTAACCTCCCCCCCAGTAATGCTACCCCTTGTGGACAAAACCGGTACTGCAGCCCCCGCACACCAGTAGTGCTGCTCTTTTGTGTAAAAAAACAGGCACAGCAGCCCCTGCTTCCTCACTAGTGCTGCCCCCTTGTGGACAAAACAGGTACTGCAGCCCCAACCCCAGTAGTGCTGCTTCATTTTGGACAAAACCGTTACTGCACCAACCCCCCTACTAGTCCTGTCCCCTTTTGAACAAAACTGGTACCGCCGCCCCCCACCCTTCAGTAGTACTACCCTCTTTTAGGCAAAACTGATACCGCAGCACCCCCCCTCAGCAGTGCTGTCCCCTTGTGGACAAAACCTGTACTGCAGCCCCACCCCCCCCTTAGGAATGCTGCTTCCTTGTGGACAAAACAGGTACTGCATCACTCCCCCCTCACTAGTGCTGTCCCTGTGTGGACAAAACCTTTACTGCAGCCCTCTTCCCCCTTACTGCTGCCCCCTTGTGGGCAAAACCGGTACTGCAGCCCTCACTTCCTCATCAGTGTTGTCCCGTTGTGGACAAAACCGGTACTGCAGCACCCCCTCCTCACTAGTGCTGCCTCCTTGTAGGCAAAACCGGCACTGCGTCTCCCCCTCTCAGTAGTGAAAAAAACAGGCACTGCAGCTCACCCACCCAGTAGTGCTGTCCGGGTGTGGACAAAACCAGTACTGCTGCCCCCCCCCTCCCCCCCCATCACAAGTGCTGTCTCCTTGTGAACAAAATGGGTACAGCAGTTCCCCCTCCTTCAGCAGGGCTGCCCCCCTGTGGACCAAACAGGTCCTGCCAACCCCCTTCAGTAGTGCTGCCCCCTTGTGGACAGAACAGGTACTGCGGCACCTCCCCGAGCAGTAGTGCTGCTTTCTCGTGGCCAAACATGGTACTGCAATCCCTCCCCCCCAGTAGTGCTGCCCCCTTGTGAACAAACCGGCACTGCAGCTCCCCCCTCAGTAGTGCAGCTTCCTTGTGGACAAAACAAGTACTGCAGCTCCCCCCCCCCGAGTAGTGCTGTCAACGTGTGGACAAAACCGGCACTGCATCCCCTTCCAACTCACTGGGGCTGCCCCCTTGTGCACAAAACCGGCACCCTAGCTCCCCCCCATTATAGCGGTCCCCTTGTGGACAAAACCGGTACTGCAGCCCTCCCGCCCCCCCAAGCAGTGCTCTGCCAGTGTGAAGAAAACTGGTACTGCAAGCCCCCTTTTCAGTAGTGCTGCATCCTTGTGGAAAAAGCCATTACTGCCGCTCCCCCTCCTTCAGTAGTGCTCCCCTCTTTTGGACAAAAGTGGTATGGCAGCCCCCCCCCCTCGCCCCAGTAGTGCAGTCCCCTTGTGGACAAAACAGGTACTGCAGGTCCCCCCCCCCCCCCAGTAGTGCTGTATACTTGTGGACAAAACAGGTACTGCAGCCCCCCTACACCAGTAGTGTTACTCCTTTGTGGAAAAAAACAGTACTGCAGCCCGACCTCACTCAGTAGGGCTACCCCCTTGTGGACAAAACCGGTACTGCTGGCCCCCCCTCATCACTAGTGCTGTCCTCTTGAGGACAAAATGGCTACTGCAGTTCCACCCCTTCAGCAGTGCTGCCCCAAACCCAGTAGTGCTGCTTCATTTTGGACAAAACCATTACTGCACCAACCCCCCTACTAGTCTTGTCCCCTTGTGGACAAAACTGGTACCGCTGCCCCCCACCCTTCAGTAGTGCTGCCCTCTTTTAGACAAAACCGATGCTGCAGCACAGCCCCTCAGCAGTGCTGTCCCCTTGTGGACAAAACCAGTACTGCGTTCACCCCCCCAAGTAGTGCAGATTCCTTGTGGACAGAAAATGTACAGCACCTCCCCCCCCCCGCTCAGTATGTCCATCCAGTTGTGGACAAAAGAGGTACTTCAGCCCCATCCCCCCTTAACAGTGCTGCTTCCTTGTGGACAAAATAGGTACTGCAGCCCCACCCCCCAGTACTACTGCTCCCGTGTGGAGAAAAACAGTACTGCCATCCGGGGGGGAAGCAGCCCCCCCCCCCCCTCAGTAGTGCTGCCCCCTTGTTGACAAAACCGGTACTGCTGCCCCCTACACCAGTAGTGCTGCCACCTCGTGGACAAAACTGGTACTGCAGCCCTCCCTTCTTCAGTATTGCTGTTTCCCCTTGTGGACAAAACCAGTACTGACCACCACCTGCCAGTAGTGCTGCCTTTCTCTGTACAAAACTGGTACTGCCAGACCCCCCCTTCATTAGTGCTGCCCTCTTGTGGACCAAGTGCTGTATCCTTGTGGACAAAACAGGTACTGCAGCCCCCTCTCTTCAGCAGTGCTGCCCCCTTGTGGACAAAACCAGCACTGCAGTCCCCTCTTCAGTAGTGCTGATTCCTTGTGAACAAAACCGGTACTGCAGCTCCCCCCAGTAGTGCTGTCCCCATGTGGACAAAACCAGTACTGCAGCCCCGCCTCCCTCAGTAGTGCTGCCCCCTTGTAGAGAAAAGCATTATTGCAGTCCAGTCCCTACTCAGTAGTGCTGCCCCCTTGTGGATAAAACCGATACTGCAGCCCCCCCACTCCAGTAGTGCTGTCTTGTGGACAAAACCGGCACTGCAGCCCCCTCCACCAATAGTGCTGCCCCCTTTTGGACAGAACAAGTACTGCAGCCTGCCCCCTGCTCAGTAGTGCTGCCCCCTTGTGGACAAAACTGGTACTGCAGCTCCTCTTTCCTCATTAGGGCTGCCCCCTTGTGGGTAAAACAGGTATTGCAGCCCCACCCCCAGAAGTGCTGAATCCTTGTGTACAAAACTGGTACTGCCGCCCCCCCCACCCCTTCAGTAGTGCTGACCTTTTGTGGACAAAACCAGCACTGCTGACCCCTTTCAGTAGTGCTGCTCCCCTATGAACATAACGAGTACCGCAGCCCTCCCCATTCAGTAGGTCTTTCCCCTTGTGGACAAAACATGTACTGAAGCCCTCCCCCTTCAGTAGTGCTGCCCCCTTGTGGACAAAAGTGGTACGGCAGGCCCCCATCCCCAGCAGTGCTGATCCCTGGTGGAAAAAACCGGCACTGCAGGCCCCCCACCAGTAGTGCTACCTTCCTTGTGCACAAACCCGGTACTGCATATCCCCCTGCAGTACTGGTGACCCCTTGTGGACAAAACCGGTATTGCCGGCCCCACCCCAGGTAGTGCTGCCCCCTTGTGGACGAAACCAGTGCTACAGCCCTTCCCTTCCAGTAGTACTGTCTGGTTGTGGATAAAAACCGGTACTGCAGGCCCCACCCCCAGTAATGCTACCCTCTTGTCGACAAAACCGGTACTGTAGCCCCCTCATTTCCACTAGTGCTGCCCCACTGTGGACAAAACAGGTACTGCAGCCCCTGCCACCAGTACTTCTGACTCCTTGAGAACAAAACGGGTACTGCAGTCTCCAAACCAGTAGTGCTGTCCCTTAGTGAACAAATCCGGAACAGCAGGACCCCCCCCCCCCACTATGTCTATCCCCTTGTGGACAAAACCGGTACTGCCGCTTCCTTCCAGTAGTGCGGCCCCCTTGCGGACAAATCCGGTACAGCGCCCCTCGCTTTCAGTAGTGCTTCCCCGTTGAGGACAAAACAGGTACTGCAGTGCCCCCATCAGCAGTGCTGCCCCATCGTGGACAAAACCAGTACTGCAGCCCCCCACACCAGCAGTGCTGTCCCCTTGTGGACAAAACTGGTGCTGCAGACCACCCCCCAGAAGTGCTGCCCTCTTGTGGAAAAAAACCAGTACCGCAGGCCCTTTTCATGTAGTGCTGACCCCTTGTGGACAAAACCGGTACTGCAGCTCCCCCTTTTCAAAAGTGCTGCCCCCTTGTGGATAAAACCGATACTACACCCCCCCCCCCTCCAGTAGTGCTATCCCCTTATGGACAAAACAAGTACTGCAGCCCACGCCCCCGAAGTGCTTTCCCCTGGTGGACAAAACCGGCACTGCAGTCCCCTTTTCAGTAGTGCTGTATCCTGGTGAACAAAACAGGTACTGCAGGCCCCAAAGTAGTTTTGTCCTCATGTGGTAAAAACTGGTACTGCAGCCCCCCTCCTCACTAGTGCAGTCCCCTTGTAGACAAAACCGGTATTGCAGCGCCGCCTCCCTCAGTAGGGTTGCCCCCTTGTAGAGAAAAGCATTGCTACAGCCCACTCCCTCCTCAGTAGTGCTGACCCCATGAGGATAAATCCGGTACTGCAGACTCCCCCCCGCACCCCCCCCCCCCATACTGCTGCTTTCTTCTGAGCACTGCAGCCCCCCCACTCCAGTAGTGCTGTTTTCTTGTGGACAAAACCGGCACTGCAGTCCCCCCACCAGTAGTGCTATATCCTTGTGGAAAAAAAAAATTCAGCAGTCCCCCATACCAGCAGTGCTGTCCCCTTGTGGACAAAACTGGTGCTGCAGCCCACCCCCCAGAAGTGCTCCCCTCGGTGGGCCAAACTGGCACTGCAGCCCCTTGCACCAGTAGTGCTGTATCCTGGTGAAAAAAAGAGGAAATTCAGCCCCCCTCTCCTCACTCGTGCTGCCCTTTTGTGAACAAAACTGGTACAGCAGCCCCCCCTTCCCTTCAGCTGTACTGCCCCTTTGGAGACAAAACCAGAAATGCAGACATCTGCACGAGTAGTGATGCTTCCTTGAGGAAAAAGCTGTACTGCAGCCCCTGCCACCCAGTACTGCTGCCCCCTTGTGGACAAAAGTGGCACTCCCGACCCCCTTTCTTCTGCAGTGCTGACATTTTGTGGACAAAATGGGTACTGCAACCCCCCCTTTCAGTAGGTCTTCCCCCTTATGGACAAAACAGGTGCTGCAGCCCCCTGCCTCCCTTTGTAGTGCTCCCCCGTTATGGACAAAACAGGTACTGTAGCCCACCCCCCCCAGAAGTGCTGCCCACTTGTGGACAAAACCAGCATTGCAGCCCGCCCACCGGTAGTGCTGTATCCTTGTGGACAAAACAGGTATGGCAGCTCCCCCTCCAGTAGTGCTGTATCCTTGTGGTCAAAACCAGTACTGCAGCCTCCCCCTCCTCAATAGTGCTGCCCCCTTGTGCAAAAATCCCTGTACTGAAGCCCCACAAACATCAATGCTGCCCCCTTGTGGATAAAACCAGTACTGCAGCCCTCCCCGCCAAGTAGTGCTGTCCACTTGCAGACAGAACAGGTACTGCGGACCCCCAACCAGTAGTGCTGCTTCCTTGTGGACAGAACTGGTACTGCAACCCCCCCCCCCAAGTAGTGCTGTCCCCTTCTGGACAAAACAGGCACTGCAGCCCCCCTTCCCCAGTAGTGCTGCCCTTTTGTGGAGAAAACCAGTACTGCAGCCCCTCCTTCCTCACTAGGGCTGCCCCCTTGTGGACAAAACTGGTATTGCCGGTCCCTTTTTTCAGTAGTGCTGACATTTTGTGGACAAAACCAGTACTGCTGACCCCTTCCAGTAGTACTGCTCTTTTTGTGGACAAAACAGGTACTGCAGCCCCCCTTCTGCTTTCAGTAGTGCTGCCCCATTGTGGACAAAACAGGTACTGCAGCCCACCCTCTAGAAGTGCTGCCCACTTGTGGAAAAAACATGTACTGCAGCCCCTCACACCAGTAGTGCAGCCCCCTCGTGGACAAAAGCAAGTACTGCAGCCCCCTCCCCCCCAGTAGTGATACCGAAACAACGAGAAAAATAACTAATGTAGATATAGCAATAGCAGTAGTTATGCTAAGGCTTAGAAAGCAGCAGTTCACAAGCAGGCCCTGGGAAACAGGCCTGGGAAACAGGCCTGGGAATGTACGAAGAACTACAAACTAATAACTAAAGGATCTAGTAGAGCATGCAAAACACAATGAAATAATAAATGATAAAGGTTAATGTATAATCAATGATAAAGGGTTCTGGTGGTGGGAAGACAAGCAAGGGGGAATAAAGGGGGGTAGCCTACAGTTTTGAGTAGACAAGCATGTAGAATTTATGATTTTTAGGAATAATATCTACAAGATTTATGTAGCTGTATTGTCTTGAAGAATGTGTACCTCTGTACGTAGACCACTTTGTAAAAGGATATAAAAACCTGACGAAAAAGGGGAACTGCGGGCTCTGACTTTGGACGCTAGTCCTCAGACCCCAGGGCCCTCAATAAAGCACTGCACTAAACAACCTAGTTGTTTCGTGTCTCTCTGTTGGGGAACAGTAGTGCTGTTCACTTGTAGACAAAACCGGTACTGCAGCCCACCCCCCTCAGTCTTGCTGCCCCCTTGTGTACAAAACCGGTATGGCAGCCCCCCGCCCCCCAGAAGTGCTGTCCCCTTGTGGACAAAACAGGTACTGCAGTCAATGCCCCAGAAGTGCTGCCCCCTTTTGGAAAAAATCGGCACTGCAGCCCCCCTCAACAGCAGTGGTGCCCCCTTATAGACAAAACCGGCACTGCAGCCCCCCTCCTTCTGCCCAGTAGTGCTGCCCACTTATGGACAGAACAAGTACTGAGGCCCCCTGCCCAGTACTGCTGCCCCCTTGTGGACAGCACAGGTAATGCAGCGACCCAACCAGTAATTCTGCTTTCTCGTGGACAAAACCGGTACTGCAACGCCCCCCAGTAGCGCTCCCCCCTTGTGGAAAATCCAGTTCTGCAGCCCCCCCTAGTACTGCCTCTTCCTTGTGGACAAAACTGGTATTGAAGCCCCACCCCCCAGTAGTGCTGTTTCTTTGTGAACCAAATCGGTACTGCAGCTACCCCCCCCACAGTAGAGTTGTCCCCTTGTGGACAAAACCGGTACTACAGCCCCGCATCACCAGTAGTGCTGCCCCTTTGTGGACAACACAGGTACTGCAGCCCCCCCACTTAGCAGTGCTGCTTCCTTGTAAACAAAACCGGCACTGCAGCCCCACCCACAGTAGTGCTACCCCCTTGTGGGCAAAACCGGTACTGACCGCCCAACCCCAGTAGTGCTGTCCCTTCATGGACAAAACCGGTACTGCAGCCTCCCCCTTTCAGTAGTGCTGTCCTCTTTAGGACAAAACCAATACTGCAGCCCCCCCCACCTGTAGTGCTGTCCCCTTGTGGACAAAACTGGTACTGCACCCCACCCCCAAGAAGTGCTGCCCCCTTGTGGAAAAAACTGGCACTGCAGCCTCCCCCCCAAGTAGTGCTGCTTCCTTGTGGACAAAACCGGTACTGCAGCCTCCGCCTAGTAGAGCTGCTCCCTTGTGGACAAAACAGGCACTGCAGCCCTCTCCTCCTCACTAGTGCTGCCCCCTTGTGGACAAAACTGGCACTGCAGCCCCTCTCCCTTCAGTATTGCTGCTTCCTCATGGACAAAACCAGTACTACCGCTTCCTTCCAGTAGTGCTGCCCCCTTGTGGACAAAACTGGCACTGCAGCTCCTCGTTCCTCAGCAGTGCTGCCCACTTGTGGATAAAACAGGTACTTCAGCCCCACCCCCTTAGTAGGGCTGTCCTTTTGTGGACAAAATCGGTACTGACCACCCACCCCCAGTAGTGCTGTCCCTTTGTGGACCAAACTGCTACTGCCGGCCACCCCCTTCAGTAGTGCTGCCCTCTTGTGGACAAAACTAGTACTGCAGCCCCTTTACATGTAGTGCTGCATCCTTGTGGACAAAACAGGTACTGCAGCCCCAACCCAAGTAGTGCTGCCTCTTTGTGGACAAAACTGGTACTGCAGCTCCCCATGCCCAGTAGTGCTGTCCCCTTGTGGACAAAACCGGTACTTCAGCCTCTCCCAGTATAGTTGTCCTTTTGTGAATAAAACCGGTACTGCAGCCCACTACCCCCCCCCCCCCCCCTTCAGCAGTGCTGCTTCCCCTTGTGGACAAAACTGGTACTGCAGCCCCCCACCACCAGTAGAGCTGCCCCTTTGTGGACAACACTGGTACTGCAGCCCCCCCTCCCTAGTAGTGCTTTCACCTTGTGGACAAAACAGGTACTGCAGTCTCCACCCCCCAGAAGTGCTGTTCCCTCTTGGAAAAAAACCGGCACTGCAGCTCCTCCCCCCCAGTAGTGCGGCTTCCTTGTGGACAAAACCGGTACCATGGGCCCGCCTCCCTCACGTGTGCCCTATGTGCACTGCCTTGACCTGTGGAGTTTACATTAATGAGCTGCATTGATTATTAGAAGCAGCAGAAAATGATACTGTGAAAATGTCCAACAGCACATCCTGTGAGCTCCAACAAACTCAAATGGGTCTCTACAGATCTGCCTGGCCTTGAATTATCTGCTTGCTGGCCAAGGAGGAGCCTGGGCTGCCATGGGACAGGAATGTTGCACTTCTGTCAGTGATGAGTTTGAAGTCCAACAGTCAGGAATCACCTCGATAGAAAGAGCAGTAGAAGAGTGGTAAGAAGTAGAGAATTCTTCTTGGTGAGATTGGCTCCATGGCTGCCCAACTGGAGGCTGCTGTGAAATGCATTTGTGGCAGCCACTGCAGTCATTGCAGTGTGAGCACTTGGTGTGTTATGATCCCATGTTAGAGCTGTTGTGACACTTTGTGCTGGGAAATGGAGCATTGAGACTTGTCTCAAAAGAGACACAGTCTCAGGAAACAGTGGGGATTTGATAAAGAGCAGAGAGTAGCAACTAATTAGGCATGTTTTAGAAGGAATGTGACTTACAGCTCTGAGTAATGAACTTGAACAGCACTTAATTGAAGAACAAGAGGCGATGTCTTTATGCCTCCTACCTAAATTTAAGATTCAGTTATTGAAAGAATTGTTATGAAGGTTGTAGTTCATGCCTTGGTCAAGGCACTGATTGAAATACCAAGGCCTGAGCACCAGGACCTGAGCCAAAGGTGACCTCTAGATGAACCTTCCAACCAAATGTTATCTTTTTATCTGCTCATTAATGAGGCATTTTTAGCAATATGATCTGTCTATCTCTGCATTAGTGAGATATGGATTTACCTTTGTGTGTTTAGAAACCAAACAAGGTCCCATCTGGATTTGTTTGGGGGTGTTTGGCCAAAGTCAAATCCCTTGGTTCCTCCTTGAGCCCTGGCCAGGCTTTGGGAGAAACCAAACCAGAGAATGAAACCAGCTGTTCCTGCACTAGCAGTGCTGTCAGTTTGTTTATTCATCACTGTCAGAGCTGGGCCCTCTCTCAGCAGGGTTGGGAGCCTCAGCTGTGGCTGGAGGCACCTGCAGGAATTCCTAGTGTCCAGGAGTGGCTCTGCAGCCCTTGGCTGTGACAGCTTCCCCCAGCTGATGCGTGCACTTGGGGGATGGCAAAGTGTGGGGGGAACTGGGGATGGATCTTTGTAAATCACTGTGGGCAATATTTGGTAGTGATGATCGGGTGCATTGCTGAGCTTCTCCTTTTGTAATTCTTTGCTAACAAATATCTGTTTTACTGAGATTCTCCTTGTGCGATTCTTTGCAGTTTTGCATTTTATAAATGACACAATTCCTTCAGTTGGTGTCTGTGTCTTTGGTGCTGACCCTACCCACTGGTGAAACTGAGTCCTATCCTGCCTAAGTGTGTCCTGGGAAGACAAACACCACCACTCCAAATGTCCCCTCCTTTCTGCCTTCCCCCCCCCGCCCACTTTATGCACTGAGCACGATGTGCCATGGTCTGGGATATCCTGGGGTCAGTTGGGGTCACCTGTCCTGGCTGTGTGCCCTCCCAAGCTCCCCTGCATCCCCAGCCCCTGCCCAGCATGGCTGGACAAGGGGCAGGAAAGGCCTTGGCTCTGTGCAGGCTCAGCAAGAACAAAACCATCTCTGTGTGCTCAGCCTTGTGCTCGGCACCCGAGCCCAGCAGTGTCTCAGTGCCAGCGGCCGTGGCATCAGCCCCTCAAGGGCTTTCCATGGCAAGTGCCAGGACAGGTGACCCAGGTGTGCTGTGCCAGGAATGGCTGCCATGGAAACAGTGCCCAGCTGCCCTTTCTGTCTGGCTGAGCTGGCCTTTGGCCCTGGGCTGTGCTGCTGGTCCCGCTGCGCCTGAGCAGCCGGCGCGGCACAGGGCAGGTGCCATGGCACAAGCCCCCAGCCAGGGATCCCCTCTGGCTCTGGGCAGTGACTCCAGCCCTGAGCAAGGGGCCCAGGGCAGATTTCCATGGCAAGCAGTCATCACAATGGCTCCAGGCTTTGGCTGCCTGGCACCAAACTGAGGAAGGGTCTGTGTGGCTGCTGCCATGGCCCCTGAGCGCATCCAGGAGCGTCAGTGCCATTGTCCCTGGAACAGCCCCGGCACTGCTTTGTCCTGAGGGCGCCGGGGCAGCCGAGGACACAACAGCTCTGCATGCAAGTGGCCCTGGAGCCTGACTGCAGAAACGGGGCCTTGGGGTGCTTTCCAAGGAAACTTGGGCTGATGAGCATTGCTGTGGCACCCAAACCCAGCAGTGGGGCCAGTGCAGTGTCCCTTGCAATGGCCCGGGGCAGGTTGGGATGATGATCCACCCTCCCAGCTGGCCCAGGGCAGCTCTGCAGGGCTCTTGGTGGTGCCTTGGGCTTGGCACACGTTTGAGGAGGGTGTCGGTTTACAATGGGGAAACTGTCTTGTAGCAACCTAAACTATTTTATACTCTTTGCTGTGTACAGCCAATTCTCCAAGCACAGCAGGTCTCAGGTGAGTGGGAGAGACAGGATGGGGCTGGGGAATGTGCAGCAAGGTTGTCCACATTGGGTCAGACCTCAAGGCACAGCTTCTCTGAGCAGGCCAAGCCTTCTGAGGAGAGACCATGGATCAATATCAATCACAGAATGCTGCAATCACCTCTGCTCTAAAGAGAAATTGAATTAAATACATCTTTAAAATAAGAATGCATATTCATTAGAAGCACTTTGAAGTACTGAGGGACTCAGAGAGGCTTCTGTGTTACACACTCCAACAACTGGGAAAGGGGACAGGGACCATGAATGGGATGGGCAATGGGGACAAGGACAGGGAATAGAAACTGGGAAGGAGGACAGGGATAGGGACATGGGAACAGGAATGAGAACAGCAACCAAAATGGGAATAATGGGATGAGGACAGGGAATATGGAAATAGCAACTGGAGAGAGAATATGGGATGGGGATTAAGAAGGTTGGACAGGGAACAAAAATGGGAATATGAGAACAGGATTGGGAATATGAAAACAGGAATTCAGGAATGGGATTAGGACAGGGAATACAGGGTTGGGAATATGGGAACAGCAATCGGGCAGAGAATACGGGACAGGGAATGAGGATCCGAGCGGGAGTGGGGTGACATAGGAATGGGCTGGGGACAAGGGGAGTGACAGTGGGGAGAAGAGGATTCTGGACAGGGGACAGCAGGAGCTGGGATGGGGTGACATGGGGACAGTGGTAGGGCAGGAGGTCCTTGATCAGAACCTCTGCCAGGGTATCTCAGTAGAGCTGGTGCCACTGAGCCTGGGCTTCCCAACACCCTGAGCAATACCCAAGTCCCTCCCAGGAACCCTCAATTCCCTCAAACCCAGTGTCCCCCACATCCCCTGAAAGATCCCCTGATGTCCCCAACCATGTCTAAGTTCAACATCTTTATTTTTACCCTGATGTTGGGTGTTTGGGAAGGACAAAGAGAAATGCAAAGAAAATCCAGTCCATAGGGAGACAGGAGGATGTGCAGCCCCCAGCCAGGTGTCTTCCCAATACGGATCAGCAGCACCATGGCTCAGGGGGGCTCTGCCCACCGGGGGTCCCTGGGGATCATCCAGCGCGGATCCTGCCATGGGGATGGAGCTGCAGCAGGGCACGAAGCTCTTCCTGCACTTGGAGCACTCGCAGGGCTTCCCTCAGTGGAGACTCCGTTGATGTCTGATCACGTTAGAGCTCTGTGAGAAGCTCTTCCCACACTCGAGACACTTGTAGGGTCTCTCCCTGGTGTGGATGAGCCGGTGCCTGATGAGATGTGAGTTGTGCTTGAAGCCCTTCCCACAGTCATAACACTCATAAGGCCTTTCATCCCTGTGACTGCGATAGTGCAGGATCAGATTAGAGCTGTTTGTAAACCCCTTCCTGCATTTATCACACTCGTAGGGCCTTTCCCCAGTGTGGGTGAGCCAGTGCCTGACGAGGGCAGAGTTGTGCTTGAAGCCCTGCCCGCAATCAGAGCAGCGGAACGGCTTCTCATCCGTGTGAGTGCGATAGTGCCGGAGCAGAAGGGAGCGGCTCTGAAACTTCTTCCTGCATTTATCACACTCATAGGGCCTCTCCCCAGTGTGACTCCTCCGGTGAACAGTCAGGTCTGAGCTCACTCTGAATCTCTTCCCACACTCCCCACACTCGTAGGACCTCTCCCCAGTGTGGATTCTCTGGTGCACAGCCTGGCTTGAGTTGCGGCTGAATCTCTTCCCACACTCCCCACACTCGTAGGGCTGTTCCCCCGTGTGGATTCTCCAGTGACTGATCATCTGTGACCTCCTCCTGAATCCCTTCCCACATTCTGAGCACTTGTGGGGCTTCTCCCCATGGTGAAGCTGCTCACGCAGCCCCAGCTCCGAGCTCCGGCCGCCTCCCCGGCCCGGGCTGGCTCTTTCCTGCTGGGATCCCCGGGCTGTGCGTTTGCAGCCCCTCCTGCTGCGGGATCTGCGGGGCTTTTCCTCCCCGTTGCATTCCTGCGCCATGGAGCCGCTGCAAACGGCCTCTTGCCCGAGGCTGTGCTGCGGGGATTTGTCCTCCCTGCTGTCCATGCTCAGCTCCTTGTCTGGGGGAGGAAGGACAAGGACAGGATGGGATTTGCCTCCGTGCCAGAGGCAAGGGGAAGGAGATCCCCCCAGGGCTGTGCTGCAGCCGGGGCCGTGCTGGGCTGGGAGATGGAGCAGGACACAGGGGGAAAGGGGCACTGACTTCCTCCTCACCTGCCTGCAGCTCCTGGGACATCGACCTCGTCCTCATGGCCTTCTACTCCTTCTCCTCCTCGGTGCCAAAGTTTAAGAAATCCTGGTTTGGGAGGGAAACAAGGGCTGAGCACGTTGGGTTTGATGGTGGCGCTGCCCAAGGGCAGCTGGAGCAGTCAGCGCCCCTTTCAGCCTCGGGGGCCCGGAGCCCGCTCAGCACCAACCTCCCGCACCCCTCCAGGCTGCCGGGGGTCCCCCGGCTCCGGGATCGCCCCTCTGCCCTCTGCGCTCTCCCCGCTCCGGGGCTCCCGCCTTCCCCCCTGGCTCTGCCGGGAATCCCCAGAGCCGACACCGCCCCCTCCCCGTTGCGACCGGGCGATCCCACATGGGACCCGCCAAGATCCCGCCTGCGCCATTTCCGGCTCGGCTTTGGGCTCCTGCAAGATACAAACATCCCTTGAAACGAAAAATAAAACCCTCCCGGAGCGACCCATGATGGATTTGGGGCGAGCTCCTCCTCCCCGCTCACCTGAGGGTTTTTGGCGGGCGATGGTGCCGGACCCGGGGGACGCTGCGGCTTCAGCGACCAGGCGGGAGAAACGCGTTGTTCCAAAATCGCTCCTCCTCTTCCTGCCGCTCCTCCTGTGTCCCTCCTCTTCCTCCCGCTGCTTCTCTTCCATTTCTTCCCGCTCCTCATCTTCCTCCCGCTTCTCCTCTGCTCCCAGCGGTTTTCCCAGTGCAGCCAGAGCCGCTGGAACTGGGGTGCCTAACGCCCTGAGCAACCCCCAGGTCCCTCCCAGGACCCCTCAAATCCCTGGAACCGAGCGTCCCCCGCATCCCCTGGAAGATCCCTACGTCTCCCCAAGCAGGTCGTTATTTAACATCTCTATTTTTACCCTGGTTTTGGGGTTTGGGAAGGACAAAGAGAAATGCAAAGAAAATCCAGGCCACGGGGAGGGTGTGCAGCCCCCAGCCAGGTGTCTTCCCAACACGGATCAGCAGCACCAGGGCTCAGGGGGGCTCTGCCCACCGGGGGTCCCTGGGGATCATCCAGCGCGGATCCTGCCATGGGGATGGAGCTGCAGCAGGGCACTGTCTTGGTTTGACAGACAGGTGTCTGCTGAGGAGCTCTGGAGCTTCTCTTGAAATGGAAAATGGAAACTCTCTCCCTCTAAATTAATATGACTTGGAAATTAAGGAGCTCCCTGGCAAAGATATGGAATTTAGAATAGCAGTTTTTAACTGGGAAAATGAAAGTAAAAGTATAGTAATATAAAGACCAAAACACTGGCAAGGTCAGAATGCAGCCTGTAACCCTGTTGCTCAGGGTGTTGGTTACAGTCTGAATAATGGTACATGTAGTTTTCTTGGAGGGCCAGATGTGGTTTTGTTGAAGCAATGATTTTGCAGAAGGGTGTAGTTTACTTTTTTAACATCTAGTGGTGATGAAGATAGGCCTGGTCTTCTTCTGGGATTTAGTGGAAAAGGTTGCTCTGATGTTTCAAATTTCAGATTTTATTTAGGTAGGAAATACTTGGCTTTTCTTCTTGGGTGGATCATCTCCCATAAGGTATAACTCCTTGTGGGGAGGAGTTGTGAGGGATGGGTCATGGAAGAGATAAGGAGCCCTGCTCCACCTGGTTTCAGCAGATGCTGATAGAATGTATACTTCTGCTTCCATCTTGCATTGCAACTTAAGACATGATCTACTCCTTATTCTATTACCATCTGCATCCTACCTTAATTAATACCTTCTTTCAACTCTGCTATATATTTTTATCCACAGTGAAACTTTACAGGCAGTTCTCACTTAAACTTAAGTTTTTCTGTGGCACTCAATGGGTTTCTTTATCTTTCTGCATTACCTACTAAGTGTAACTAGGTTTTTGAGCAAAAACAATTGTATGGATTGGTTTGCCTTTGCTTGAGGTGGGCCTAATCTAAACAGTCTTAAAATACCTTTTATGTGTATTACAGTGACTTTATCCCCATGCACTGTGTGCAAGGCTTCAGACTGGGTAGGACTTGCTTGAGTGATGGACTCTCAGGTGTTGACTATTTAGATGGCTTCTGTTAAGTTCATTTCTCAATTTTTGGATGTTTCCCTTTCAAGTGCCTTGAGGGTAATTTTAAGTAGTCTGTTGTACAGTTCAACTTTCCTGGCAGCTGGTGTGTGATAAGGGATATATCTATTTATTCAATATCCTGGTTTTTGGCTGAGATGTTTCTAAGGCTGTTCTTGAAATGGGTCCTATTGTCTGACGATTCTCTCAGGGGTGCTGTGTCTTTATAGGACTTGCTTTTTTGGGCTTCAGACGGTGTTTTGAGTAGTAGTGTGAGGTACAGGGTGGGTTTCTAATGATCTAGTGGTGGCTTCTACAATTGTGCTCACGTAGCACTTGCCTTGGGGGGTTTGGGGCAGTGTGATGTAGTTCATTTGCTGGGCTTCTTTATACTTATATTTGGAATACTGCCCCCCATATTAGAGAGGCTTTATGGGCTTGGCTTGCTTGATTTTAGCACGTCTTACAGTTATGGATAACTTGAGAAATGCAATTTATAGTTAAATCTGCTTTTCAGTTTTGTGCATACTTCTAGGTGGCATTTTTGCCTTGATGGCTTGAGGTAGTATGGGTCTATTGAGCTAGGAACATCTCTCCCTTATGTTGTTAATTTAAATTTACTGGTGACATTTGTATTTTTGCAGCTTGATCTACTTGTTCCATGTTTTAGTGTTCTTTATTAGCGTGACTACCTGATGGACTTTTACAGAGAGTTTGTCTGAGTGGCAATGGTTTTGCACTCATCAGCAGCCTCAATTGCTTTTCCTTTATGTTGCTAGCTGGCCTTTTTTCTAGCTAACTGCACTGAGCATTGGTTACTATTCATGATTCAGTATAAATGTGGAGCTGTGGCCAGTTCTCTGTTTCAGCAGTGTCCAGGGCCAGCTGAATGGCTTTGAGTTCAACAAGTGCACTTGATTCACCTTCTCCTTCAGTAGCTTGTGTGACTCGTCGTGTGGGGCTCCCTGCGGCCACTTTCCACTTCTGGTTCATCTCAACCATGAGACAGAAACTGTCAGTGACAAGAGCACAGCGTGTTTCTTGTGCTGGTAGTTGGTTGTATGGTGGAGCTTTTTAGCCTGGGTTACTTGTTTCTGCTCCTTTTTGTTAGTGAGTCAAAAGTTTTTATCTTGTGTCTGGTTTGTACTGTTTTTAAAATTTCAGGGTGATTTGTGTTTCTAATCCGGCCGTGCTGTGTGATGAGAGCAATCCATGGGCTCCATGTGGTGTGGGTGGCGTGGTGGGTAGAGGAGCCTTTTCTTTAAACATCCACCCCAGCATGGGGAGTCAGGGTGCCAGGAGGAGTTGTGTTTTTGTGATAATTTCTTTTCAGGTGCCTTGAACTTTCATATCATAGGTGGATAAGAGTTTTTATTTTTGTGAGTGTATTTTGCTTCAGACTTTCTGTAACTTTTACTCTAAAATTCTGGTGCTCAGCCTCGAGTCTCCCCAGCACCTTCTGCTAAAGGCTCCAGGACAAGCCATTGTTCTTGGCTGCAGAATAAAGCACATTCCTCACCTTTGGTCCCCTCCTGACTGGGCCAAGGGCACTGCATGAGTGATTTTCTGCTTGGTCTGGGTGAAGGTTTGTTGCTGTTCAGGGCCACAGCTGGAATTGTTCTTCTTAGGGTGAGCAGGCAGAGAGGGCTCACAATGTGGCTGCACTCAGGAATGCATTCTCTAAAAGCCTATGGCCCCTAGGAAAGCTTGTGTTTCCTTCTTGCTGCTTGGTGGAGACACTGTGATGATCTCATTGATCATTTCAGTGGGGATCTGGCTCTGTCCATCTTGCCACTCTACTCCCAGGAGCTGGATCTCTCAGGCAGGTCCCTTGACTTTGCTCTTCTCGATGGCGAAACCTCCTTCCAGCAGAATCTGGATGATCCTCTCTCCTTTCTCAAATACTTTTATTGTCGTGTTCCTGCACACAATGATGTCATTGATGTATTGCAGATGTTTTGGAGCTTTACCCTTTTCCAGTGCAGCCTGGATCAGCCCATGGCAGATGGTGGGGCTGTGTTTCCACCCCTGGGGAAGTTGATTCCAGGTGTGCTGCACGTGCCCTCAGGTGAAAGCAAACTGAGGCCTGCACTCTGCTGCCAAAGGAATGGAGAAAAATGCATTGGCAATGTCAATGGTGCCACTTTGCTGCCTTGGGCTCCAGCTCCTCCTGGAGATCCAGCGTGTCCGGCATGGCAGCGCTCAGCACTGGAGAATCAACGACTGGGAGAGAGAGGGGGTCTACTGACTGCTGATCAGAATCCAAATTTACTCTCAGCTACATGTGCTTATATACCATTTTTAGGAAAGCTGGTAATTTTTTACCACATTTATTGGGTAAACATCACACTGACAAGCTTACACATTTTGCAGCATTTCTGTTTGATTCATTCTTCTTTCCTGTCACCAGTCTTGATCCAATCCTCATGGAGTCTTCAAAGCTCTGTTTGCTCTTGCCAGCGCATCTTGGTTATCAAGCTGCTTATGCTGATTAAATCCACAGTACTCTGTCTTAGCTCCCACAGTGGAGTGACTTCATTCAAGGCACAATAGCCTACAGTCAATTTCTATTGTCTATCAGACTTTCCCACAGGCAAACTGGGGCTGTTGAAGGGTCAGTGGGTTTTACTGAGCACCCTTTGACTTTTTAGCCAAAATTTTATGGGTGGGGATAATGGCATCTTGATTCATGTGATGCTGCTGGCTGTGTGCTGTTGAGGTGTGTCCTGGGTTGACTTTGCAACGCTTTGTATCCCCAAATTGTGTGCTGTCCATTCTTGTAAGGTTTTTTTTGGCTAGTAACTTGCCAGCGCCCTCCCCCATTTGCTGCTGCCACTGGCTGGGGGCTGAGGCGCTCCTCCCCACTGGCCCTTCCCCCTCACCCACTTGCTTTCGCTTCTTTTGCTGGCTTGGTAGCTGCTGCTCACTTGGCTTGCCCCCCCCCCCCCCCCCTTTTTTTTCTGGTTTTTGCATATTTTTTTCTTCTTTGCTAGGAAATACCACTTGAACCCGACTTGGACTCCACCCAATCTGAAACACCAAGAATGTCCCAGACTCTGTCGTGGCAAGACATTCGCGTTTCTGCCCTCCTCGACTTCGGAGACGCAGACGGGTGACAAATTTCTTTGCCATCCATGGCTGTTTTTCCTGGTGTTGGGGCGCATTTCTTTTTTGTGTGTTTGATAAATAAATAAGTTTTTTCCACTTTTCCCTTGGAGGAAGATCTTCCAGAACCGGTAGTGGGAGGGGGAGGAATTCTTGGGGTTTGTTTCTGACAGGGCTCCTTTGCGAGAGTTTTTCCCCTAATTTTGTCCCAAACCAGGACAGCCTAGCAGCCTGAGCTTGCCACCGGGTAAGGCCTGGGAGCAGATCCTCCTGAGGGCCAGGTCACAGCACCTGCAGGGAACCAGGGTGTCTGCTGGAGGCTGGGAAAGCTCTGCGGAGGAATGGGGGCAGCTGGGGGTTCTGTTGTGCTGTTGGGGGCTTCTGTGCAGGTGTTTTAGGGGGGTTGGTGTTGGTGGGCGTGGTGGAGAAGGAGTTGCCTGGTAGATGAGAGGTTTAGGCTGGAAGTTGAGTCAGCTTGAATGCAGCATCTCTGGTTTGGCACAGCCTTGCTTACAAAGGGCAGAAGGAATAGCTGTGATTTTTTCTATTAGTGCTCCTGATTCTCCCCCAGGGAAGAAGAGGGGAGAGCTGTACTTTATAAGCCACTTAACTATCTGTAGCAGAAGGAGGATTAGCCATTTTGCAACCTACTCATTGGTTTGGGCTAACATAGTAACATTTAGTGGACTTTGCTTCCTTGCGATCTTTTATTCCTTCACAGAATTAAGATATTATCATCTCTTCCTTGAAAACCATTTGCAGACCAAAGAAAGACCTTTTTTTTTGCCTCTGTGTAGTGTTGTTTTGGAAAGTGACTCCCAAGGTATGATGTTAAGGCAAACAGTTGCTGCTTTGAGATGGGAAGCAAACTTCCAAATCCATCACATTCTCAGGCCATGCCAATGAATTTGGGAAGTTTGCAGCTTTTTGGAACTACTTGAGTTGAGCAACTGGGAAGTAAAGCTTTCCTGGATTGAGGATACTTAAATGTCATGAGCCTGCAGAGCAGGACAGCTTAGTTTGCTTATGCTCTGAGCCACTCCTAACGTTCCTGTTGCGCTGTCTTAGATATTTGGGCCAAGGGATTCCTTCCAACCTGGGCCACATTGGGAGGGCTCAGGGTGTCCCCAGAGCAGGTGGCCGTGTGTGCAAGGGCCCTTTGTGACACGCGCAGCGTGGTCAACGGTGCCCAAGGATCCTTTTGTGACGTGTGGTGACTCAGGAGCCGGCGGCGACTGGTCGACGCCACAGTGCTCGGAGCCCGCGCCGGGACAGGACGCGCCGGAGCAGTGCCGTGAGGAGCCCCCGCACAGCACACTTGCTAGTGCCTGACCCGGAGCACTTCCGAGGTGTTATTCCTGCAGGTGACCTCGTGGCAAGACTGTGGGACTTCGTGTCCTGTGGCCTTCCCGAGGATTTTCTTTTGCAGGTGCACTCGTGGGACTTGGTGACCTGAATTGTTTACGAGGAGTCTCCTGTCCTTGTGGCAGGAGCTCTCAGAGTGCAGGACTTGCTGTCCTGCAGCCTTCCTGAGGCTTCTTTGTCGTGGGTGTCTTTAAGGCACAACTGCACGACTTGTTGCCTCTCAGCTTTCCTAAGACATCTCTCTGCTAGGTGCCCTCGAGGACAGACTCTGCCATGGCGGGCAGATTTCTCGGCCTATTCAAGGTGTTCAGAGGAAAAAAAAAGAAAAGCCCTGGAGTTTCCCCAGCACAACAGCCTAAAGAACTGGACCTATTTCATCCAATGCAAGACGGTGAGTGGCACAGCTGGGCCACAGGGCTGATGGCTGCTGCCAGCTTGGTCCCATCCCATCCCATCCCATCCCATCCCATCCCATCCCATCCCATCCCATCCCATCCCATCCCATCCCATCCCATCCCATCCCATCCCATCCCATCCCATCCCATCCCACTGTGTACATGGCCAGGGACAGGATGGAAGAGGGGCCGGGCAGACACACCACAGCAGCCATGCTCCATCCTCTGGGGCTGTCCCTGCCTGGGGAGCGCAGGGCTGGCCTGTGTTCTCCGGCCTCTCCCGCAGCCCCTCAGCTCTGGCTGTGCTTGCTCTTTGCCAGGTGCAGCCACGGACCGGTCTCAAGAGCAGGAACCCGCCCGTGGCAGCTTCCGCAGAACACTGAAGGTACCTGCAGCCATCTGCACCTGGGCTGGGCCTGCTGTCACTGCTCAGCCCAGCACAGCGCTTGGAGCACTCCATGGAACTTGCCTCTCTTCCCTGTCCCTTGTTCTCCTGCAGATGTTGCGAAAGTTCCTACACATTCGCCGTAGAAAGGGCAGCACCACAGCAACAGAGAGCACAGCCATGCATGACTCCAGGCTGACTGAGCTGCAGGCAGAGCCTAATGTCAGCCCAGATTCGCCTGAGTGCTCAGACGAATCTGGCACAGCAAGGAATGATGACAGGGCAAATGCTGACATGGCAGTGACTGAGGACGTGGCCATCCCAAACGCGGACACTGGAGAGACTCGGGGCATCGCAAATACTGACATCGCTCCCATTGCCACTCTGAGCCAGGAACTCATCCTGGACTATTTCAAGGACCCTTGTGTCTCACCTCAGCAGCACGTAAGCAGCCTGGGGCCAGGGCTCGAGGCCTCACAGGATTGGGTCCCCACTCACGTCACGGTCACTGAGACCCCTCAGTCTTTGAGGCCAGCACAGTGTGGCAGGGAGGGAAGCACTTCTTGGGGGGAACTGGGGAGTTGCTCCCTTGGACAGCGCTCCAAGTCTTCCCCACCCCCTCCAGGTGCCAGCCATGGTGAAAAGCATTCACCAGAGTCTCGAGTCCCTCGTCACTGTGGATGCCAGGCTGCGCACTGACATTCGGAGGCTGGCTAGAGAACACCCTGCTGACGTGGTGCTGACCCTCCTGCACTGTGCCCCAACGTGTGACAGGTACGGGGCCCACGTGAGAGCTCAGGGCTCACCAGCCTTTAGGGCCACCACCCTGTACAGCCTGTCCAATGGGCTCTGCCAGACAGGCGGAGAGCTCCAGGACCCTCAGGCCCTTCTGCTTCCTGAGCTCTGTTTCCCTCCCTGCCCCTCAGGGCCCCGGGGCTCTGTCACCTGGGCCCCACGGCTCTACAGGCTATGGTATGTGACTGAGACCCCCCCCTGACACAGAGCTCCCATCCCACAGAGCTGCTGCAAGGATGTGGACAACCATAGGCTCGTCAGGACCAGCAGTGGAGAAGGTGTTGCCAATACTGCTCTGTGTGATGGAGGATTGGCCTGTGCACAGCACGTGCACCTCTGATGGGGACAACAAAGACATTTTTGCCCTGGCTGTGAGTTTCTGGAACTGGCCTCTGCTTGCTCCCCAGCCACGTCTCCAGCAGCTCTCCATCCTCTCCGTGCCTCAGGCACTGGCCTGAAACCTGGGCTAGAGACAGGCTCAGGGGGCACCAGGCCTGCTGCTCCCCCTGCCTCTCTCCTCGGGCCCTGCCCCACGGATGCCTCGGCACTGAGCGCTGTCTCAGGCTGCTTCTTTTGCAGGCAACTCTGGTCATCTGGCTAATTGTGCCTCAGTGCCCCAAGGCAATGATCCTTTATTCATCCCACCTCTTTGTGGCTCTGCTCTTCCACGTTGTCATCACCACACAGCAGATGCCAGAGGAAGTCGAGAACTTCTGGAGAGCATGCCAGGAGCAACATAGTCTTCCCAGCAAGCCCAACAGGTCCCAGTTGTCCTGTCCTTGCCATGCGCTTGCAGCCAGCGCCAGTGCTGCCAGTGTGACCTGGACTTTGCTCTGCACACAGGTTTGCAGTGCAGGCCATGAAGGCTCTGCTCTTCTGTCTGCAGTATGAGCCTGAGGTGATGGCCATGGAGCGCAAGCGTGGCTGGGACACGCTGCTCTGTGCTGACACCCAGCACTATGCCGTGGGTCTGCTGGCCAGGTGAGACCCCCCATTTCCCCTCTGCCCCCAACATTTGTGCTCTTTTCCCGGGGTGCCCTACACAGTCCCTGTGGTCATGGACCACAGGGCCTTATCACCAACGGACAGCCAAGCAGACTGGAAAAGGCTGGGAGAGGAGGTGCCCAGCAGGGGCAGCCTCCCAGAGTGAGCACATCCCCTCCAGGGACTGAATCTCTGTGAGTCAGCCCTGAGAGAGGTTTGCCTGCCCACCTCAGTGTCTTGGTGCCTTTTCCCCCTGCCAGGGAGATGCGCCGTGTCTCCCTCTCCTTGTGTTCTGGGATTGCACGCCGCCTGCTTGGGCAGCTCAACAGGGAAGAGCTACGCTGGGATCTGCCTTTCCTGGCATTCCTTGTGGAGGTGAGCCTGATGGCCAGTGCTGCCTCGCTGAGCTGCCTCTCAGCTGTCTGCCCTTTCCTAGACACAGCTGCCTGGGACAGTGCCCTTGCCCTGTGCTGCTGTCTGGGCCTAGCCCCGAGCGGTTCCGGGCTCCTGCTGGCTGGTCCCCTGTCACTGCCCTGTGCCTTCCAGGTCCTGGAATGCTTGGATTTGACTAAATGTGCTGACAGCATCCTTGAAATCATGTCAAGACATGTGGAGAGCAAGTGCAGGGAGAGGCGTCGCCTGGCGCTCAGAGCCCTTGTGGTGATCAGCAAGGGTCCCTCGATGGTGAGAGGGGGGCAGCAGCTGAAGCTGCGCTGGAGAAAGCAGCCCCTCAGGCTGGCTGGGCTTCAGGAGCTGAGGCAGATGCTCCCAGCTCTCCTGCCTCACCTCCCCGAGTTCTTCAGGACCAGCCTTTGGCCTCTGGGCCCTGTGGCAGCTGGGTGGGGTTGTAGTGCCAGGGCAGTGGTGGTGGTGCAGCCATTCATGGCTTCACAGCACAGCCTTGTGTTCCACACAGGCCAGAAAAATGTGTAGCCTCTCTCAAAGCCTTCTGGAGCTGCTGCGTGATACAGAAGGAGAGGTGGTTGGCATGACCCTGCGCGTGTTCACAGATGTGCTCCAGGACAAAGACATCCTGATAACCAGCAGCACTGCCCTGAAGCTGGCTGAGGCACTCCTGGCACTCTTTGACAACGTAAGGCTCTGCGCTCTCAGCTACAGGCACTGGCTGCTGCTCAGAAACTTTGTGCCCTGTGGCTTATTTGAGCCATTGTTCAGGAGGCTGGAGTAGCTGGTGCCGAGGCTTTTTCCTTTCCCCCAGGACAACAGCCATGTGCAGCTACTCTCCCTTGGCCTCTTCTGCAAGGTGATGGAATTGGTAGTAGAAGAGGGGAAAAAGCCTCTTAAGTCAACTGTGTGCCAAAGCCTCCCCGCACTTTTATTCCACTGCCATGATGAAAATGGGTGTGTGGCTGAGGTGAGGACTCATGGGCTGCTGGTGCATTGCTGGCAGGGGGCTCGACTGCCTCCTGCTCTGGTGCCTGGCGGGCTGCAGCCTCCTGTGGGCCTTGGCACAGGGACGCGGCTCCTGTGCCCTGGGCTGCGGTGCCGTCTCCACATCTCTGCTGCTCTCCAGGCCTCTCGGGAAACGCTGCATTGTGCGACCAAATTCCTGAAGAGGAAGAATCTCGTCCAGCTGGTGAAGACAGAGAAGCTGTGGCAATTCGCCGAGCGCCTGGTAAGGCCGGCCTGGAAGGCCCAGCCTCAGCCGGGAGAGCCCCCTGAGCGCGGCGCTCACTGTGTGCGACTGCAGCTGTGGCCCTGCCCAGCGCTGCCCGCAGGGGCCGCATGGGCTGTGCTCCCGCTCCTGCGGCCCCGAGCCGGGTGCTGATGGAGCCCCGGCCTAGCGGGGCTGCGGGGCGGGCCGGCACCGCGGCTCCCTGGGCAGCAGCCAGCCCTGTGCCCTGCAGAGCCCGGCCGGCGGCTGCTGGCCGCGCCTCAGGGCTCTGCAGGCAGCACTGGGCAAAGGGGCAGAGCCCGCCCCGAGCCTTCACTCCCACCGCTCTCCGCAGCTGGCAGAGGACAGGAGCCGAGCGGCCGAGCACCTGCGCCAGGCACTGCCGTACCTGGACAGCCCGCAGGAGCCCCTGCGAGAGGCGGCCATCCGGTTCCTGGGTGAGCCTGGGCTCCCTCCCCGCCCCGCCGCAGCTCAGCCCCAGCCCCGGCTGCTGCCCTGGCAGCTTCTGCCATCTGTGCCTGGCACCGCGGAGCCCTGGCTGCCCTGAGGGCTGCTGCCGCCCTCCCGCAGCTGTGCCCTGGGGCGGCAGCGTGCGGCAAGGGCCTGGGCTGAGCCCTGCTGGGCCTCGAGGGCCAGTGGCCACAGGGCTGGCAGTGCCACGGACAGGGAGCCGGGCAGAGCCGTGACGGGCTCTCTGTTCCTAGGGCTCGCCGAGCGCAGCTTGAGGGGGAAGAAGAAAGAGCTGCCCGTGCTCAGCGAGGGTGAGTGAGGGCAGCGGGCTGTTAGCGGGGGCTGCCAGGGGGAGCTGCAATCCCTGGGCAGGGAGCTGCAATCCCTGGCCTGGCTGCAGAGGGCTTCGCTCCCTCTGTGGACAGGGGGTGGCGTGGACAGAGCACAGAGAGATTTCAGGGACATGGGCGGGAGGATTCGTTGCCAGGACCTTACAGCTGATCCCCTTGGCCCCTCCTCTCTTGTGGCCATGGCAAGAGCTGTCTGGGATGGCCCTGGCAGCAAGATCTCCCTGGATTCCCACAGATCCAGGCTCTGATTGTGGCTCTGTTCCTCTCTCTTCCAGCCCTTCAAGCCCTGAGGAGAGATGACAGCCCTTCCCAGACAAACACAGGAGATCAAGAGATATTCAGCGGAAGAGCTGCAGAACCATGCTCATCTGCTGCCTCAGAAGAACCAGCATCCCTTCAAGACCTCCAGATGCTGTGGAAGCTGTGGCTACCTTCAGACCAGAAGAGACCAACTGCAGGTCCAGGCACAACTGATAATTGCCACAGCTGAGCCTGTGGGAAGTTTGCATGGCTTCAGCAGTCTCCCTGCCATAGATAGGTCCCTCCCTCCAGCCTTCAGACCCTGCCCATCCTCTCTTCTTCCCTCCGGTATTCCTCCCTTCTGACTGCTCTCTCCGTCCAGCCTTCAGACCCTGCCCATCCTCTCTTCTTCTCTCTGGTATTCCTCCCTTTTGACTGTTCTCTCCTTCCAGTCTTCAGACACTGCCCATACTCTCTTCTTCCCTCTAATATTCCTCCCTTTTGGCTGCTCTCTCCCTCCAGCCTTCAGACACTGCCCATCCTCTCTTCTTCCCTCTGGTGTTCCTCCCTTTTGGCTGCTCTCTCCATCCAGCCTTCAGACACTGCCAATCCTCTGTTCTTCTCTCCGGTATTCCTCCCTTTTGACTGCTCTCTCCCTCCATTCCTCAGACTGTGCCCATTCCTTTTGTTCCCCTTAGCTCATCTGTTTGCTTTGCTTCCATCAATAAAGTTTGGCATCTTCACTTTGCCTGCATCTCTGTGGAGGTCAAGTGATGCAAATCCAGAGCCCTGGGACACACAGGCCCCTCCTGCTGATCTGTTCCGTGCCATGTTCTGTGCAGAGACTCAGGGGAACGAGGGCAGATCAGGTTGGAAAGGTCTCTGTGCTGAAGCTTCAGTTCCACAACACTGTGAATTTCAAGGTCTTGCCTCAAGGCTGATGGCTGCTGCCAGCTTGGCCCCATGGCACCCACTGTGGACGTGGCCAGGGACAGGACGGCAGAGGGGCCGGGCAGACACCCCACAGCGGCCATGCTCCATCCTCTGGGGCATCCCGGGGCTTTCCCTGCCTGGGGAGTGCAGGGCTGGCCTGTGTTCTCTGCACATGAACAGTTAATCTTATCCACAGGAAACAAAATCAGCATCCCTGTTTCCAGATGTCAGTTAGGAGGAGGCGTTTGGCACAGCAAAGGCAGCCGGGCTTCTCGGTGGTGGCAGCTTTGGTCTGGCAGAAATCTTGTGCCGTATGGAATTTTAGCTGGCAGAAACCCACTCCTGGCTAAGGCCCCTGAATAAGAATGGTGGCTATTTTCTACAGGACATTAATCTCACCATGCCAGTTTCCAGATGTCACTTAGGAGAAGGCGTTTGACAGTCCAATGGCAGCCATGGTCCGAGGATATGGCAGCTTTGCTCTGGGAGAAATCCCAGGCTTTGAGAAGGCGGTAGCCCAGTCTCAGCTACCGGACCCTGGTGGCTCTTTTGCATGTGAAACCAATCTAACCATCCCAGTTTCCTGATGTCAGTTATGAGGAGGCATTTGGCACTCCAACAGTACCCAGGCTTCTCGGTGGTGGCAACTTTGGTCTGAGAGAAATCCTGCACCCTATGAAATTTTAGCAGGTGGAAGCCCAGTTCCAGTTAGAGGCCCCTGGATATCAACGTTGGCTCTTTTCCATGGGAAACAAAACTCACCATCCCAGTCTCCTGATGTCAGTTGAGAGGAAACATTTTGTGCACCAAAGGCAGCCACTGTCCTAGGAGGTGGCATCTTTACAGGGCACACACCCACAGATTTTTCTCTCTTGAGGCTTCAGAGAGTGCAACATCCTTTTATCCTTAACTCCCGGCCACACTTTGCCCTCTTCCCTTCCCCGTTGGCCAAGGTGCTCAGAAGATACAGCCTTCCCAACCCGTGTACCCCATATTCCCCCTTGAATCTGGCATTTCCCCCGAAGTTCAGAAGTTCAGCCTTGTGCAGACTCTTGTCTGGTTCAGGAGCCAAGCTGTGTGGGCCCAGTAACAAACCTGCTGCCTAAAGCCAGTAGAAACTTTACAACCCATTTCAAAGACCCTAACAGCCATCCCTTCACCCATGAAGTGATTTGTAAAGACATTAGCACACATCTTTCCTCTCACATTGATGTTTCCTCTGCTGGTAACAGACTTTTAAAGCCAGCCTTTGGCCTGACCTCTCTGCTGTTGTAGTTCCATGGACAGAGGTTGTTGTCTCTTCCCCCTTCCATGGGCAGGCCGCTGTTCAGCCATCTCCAGGACAGCAGGGCCCCACCCCACAGCACTGTGACGTAGGAAGACAAAAACCATCACTCCAAATGTCCCCCATCCTCCTTCTTCCCAGGCATGTGGCTCAGCCAGTGGGGTTTGCTGCTGGTTGCCACAGGAAAAAGAAGAGCACTGTGATACTGTGGGGCTCAATGGAACCAAACATCCATTGTGACACTGCAGAGCCTCACAGAACCCAGAGTCCATGGTGACACAACAGGGCCTTGTGGAACCAAGGAGTCCAAAGGCCTAAAACAGATCTTGCATGGCTCTGCCTTGGAAAGAGAAACCTCCTTGGCACACACTTAAGAAGGGTGTCTGTTTGTAATGGGGAAACTCAGGAGTTTTAGATTGCTTCAAGAAGAGAAAAGGAAGAAAACCCCTGTTTCCCTGAATGCTGCCACATCTCCAACCAAAGCAGATCCCAGGTGATTGAGGACAGACAGGATGGGGTTGGGCAATGTGGAGCAAGGTTGTCCACATTGGATCAGACCTAAAGGTAGAGCTTCTCTGAGCAGGCCAGATCTCCTGAAGAGAGACCCTGGATCAATACCAATCACAGAATGCTGCAAACAACTCTGCTCTGAAGAGAAACAGTAATAAAAGACACTCTTTAAAATAGGAACACTTATTTCTAAGAAGCTCTTTGAAATATTTCTTCATAACTCTAGGAAAATCTTTCCTAATCAACTGCACTGGACCAGAGGGAAGGAAAGGCAGAGCCATGGTTTGTCAGGACTGACTTGATCCCAGTGAGCCCCGTGGTGCATTTGGTGCTGAGTCCTTGAACCTCAGGGTCTGAGAAGAGATTGCACAAACCTTTCCAGGAGCCCCAGTCAGAAGAAAAACCCAAAGTGTCTCAAAGCATTAATGGGTCCCAGTGAGGTCCATCCCCAACACAGGCTCCTTGAAGGTGAGAATTGGAGGCCGTGACTGCCCAAAAATCTCTCAGAGACTCAGAAGATGTTATAAATAGATATGCTCGATTTTGTCCAATTATTCAAAACAACAAGGTTAAGTTTAGCAACAATTTATTAATAATAACAGCAATTGTACATAAATGAATACAATCAAAGTATATTAGTTACATATATTTTGGTAAATACAAAATCTGGCAGTGAGTAATTTAGTATAATTGAGGTTTAGTTTGAATAAAGCAGAAGCAAAACTGACCGGAGGTATGGGCAGGGCCCTTCCTCTCACAGCATACCAAGCCAATTAAGCTAAAAATCTCACTTACATACTGTTTACTAATACATATTAATACAGAAGCTTCTGGAAAGCTCCTCCTCGTTTCTATTCCCAAAATCCATGTCACTGTGTTGTGTTGCCATGCGTGACCAGTGGTCGGGGTCTCTCCTCCTTTCGGGGTCTTGTTTCCAATGAAGGCTCTGGGTCTTCCTCAGTGTTTACTGTGTGACCTCGCAGGGAGCTTTGGATTGTAACACACTTTTACAGCTCATGCTATTTCTTAGGAGAGAAGTGGGAGAGGTATCATATGCTGATATGCTTTTCTCCCTTTGAGATGACCCTGAATGGCAGAGGGACTGTGGGATCAAGGCTCCATCTGACCCTCTGGTATTGGCCCTAGGAGAAGGAGAATAAGAGAGAAAAGTTTAAGTGGTGTTGTTCAGTGTGCAGCATAGGGCAAAGATGTACAAAATCAGTTACAGTTTACCAGATTGTAGCCCAGGAACAAGGTCTGGTGGAAAATTTGCTCAAGCCTCCCCATGTAAGACAGGAAAGGGATGAGGATGAGGATGCAGACTCAGAGGATGCAGATCTCCCTCTGATCATGCACCAGACTAGACAACAGACACAGATATTACAGGCAACTGTAAAGGAGGCAGTGAGACCAGAGGGAGAAATGGTATTGGTTAAAGTTCCCTTCTCCACAATTGGCTTGGAGGCATGGGAAAAGGTTGCTAAAAATTACCACAGCAATCCAGTTAACACTGCTAAGTCTGCAATATATAATAAAACAACACAATCCAGATTGGCACGATATGCGATTGTTATGTGTGATATGCAGTGACGGAGACAGAAAAACAATCAATTATAAAAACAGCAGGGGATCTAGCAGAAGATTAATACAAAACCCAGCAATTGGATGTGAAAGATTATTTCCCATTCCAAAATACACAGTGGGACCCAAACACATCAAATTAATTAAGAGAGTTGGAAAGCTATCAGGAGCAGTTTGCAGAGGGGATGGAAAGGGCCATTCCCAAAACTATAAATTGGTCAGCTTTATATACAATCAAGCTGAGGCCCTCTGAGTCACCATTGGAATTCTTCAATCGATCAAGGGATGCAATGCGTCCCCACATACCACTGGACCCTGGGTCTGAAGTAGGGATACAGCAGCTAGTCAATTTATTCTTGGGGCAATCTACAAGTGACATAAGCCATAAACTTCAAAAGATATGGGGGAAGGGAATAAAAAAGGAAGGGAGGAACTTAGAGACTCTGATGGATGAGGCGAGGAGAGTCTTTAGTAACCAGGAAGAAGGAAAGAGGGGGTTGGTAGCTGTTCTAAGTGAGAGAGAGAGAGGAAGATATGGACAGGGACCACCTAGCCCATCCCAGCTGGGCAGAGACCAGTGTGTGATCTGTAAGAAATATAGTCACAGGAAAAATGAATGCCCAGAATGAAGACGTTGAAGAAAATGCCCTCAGAAATAGAGAAAAAATAATTGTACATGGAAAAAATGAGGACCCGTATCTCTCATCCCAGAAGATCCACTGGTTATAAAATTGAAGCCCTCATGTTCTTCTTCCTGCTCAACCTGACCCTCACTGACCTGGGCTGCATCTGCACCACTGTGCCCAAAGCCATGCACAATTCCCTCTGGGACACCAGGAACATCTCCTATGCAGGATGTGCTGCTCAGGTAGTTCTGTTTATGTTCTTCATTTCATCAGAGCTTTCCCTCCTGACCATCATGTGCTACAACCGCTACGTGTCCATCTGCAAACCCCTGCACTACGGGACCCTCCTGGGCAGCAGAGCTTGTGCCCACATGGCAGCAGCTGCCTGGGCCAGCGGCTTTTACAATGCTCTGCTGCACACAGTCAATACATTTTCCCTGCCCCTGTGCCAGGGCAATGCCCTGGGCCAGTTCTTCTGTGAAATCCCACAGATCCTCAAGCTCTCCTGCGCACATTCTCACTTCAGGGAACTTGGGCTTCTTGCTGTTAGTGCCTGTTTATCATTTGGTTGTTTTATGTTCATTGTTTTCTCCTACGTGCAAATCTTCAGGGCTGTGCTGAGGATCCCTTCTGAGCAGGGACGGCACAAAGCCTTTTCCACCTGCCTCCCTCATCTGGCTGTGGTCTCCCTGTTCCTCAGCACTGGCACATTTTCCTACCTTAAGCTCCCCTCCATCTCCTCCCCAACTCTAGATCTGGCACTGTCGTATCTGTACTCGGTGGTGCCTCCAGCCCTGAACCCCCTCATCTACAGCCTGAGGAACCAGAAGCTCAAGGATGGCTTGAGGAAAATCATCATGAATGCTTCTCAGAAAAAAATAAACTCTCATTCTCCTGTATCACTATTATAATATTACTCATTAATGCCAACTCTATGTCCTGTGGGTTTATTGTTTTTTTTCTGTCACAGGTATGACATATTTTAGAAGTTTTTCACAAGAGAATCTTTATCTTTACCATTTTTAATTCAGTATTTGCATTCCTAGTGTGAACCATAGACTATATAATCCTGGAGTTGTACTACATATGTGCTTACGCAAAATAAAGGACTTGGTATTGCTGTATTTGTCTGTCATCTTTCCTCCTTGGCTTCTCTGCAGCGTTGGTGCCTCTGTGCAGAGCTGGGGTGAAAAGGGAACCCCAGTGCTCCCCACTGCCAGACACCCCCTGGGCTTCTGTTCCATAACCTCCCCTTCCTTCAGTTCCACACTCCCCTTCAGAGCCCCTGTGTTGGTTTAAGGCCTCAGTGCTCTTTTAGCTCAGTTTCAATCCTGCTGTGTGACTGTCCAGGGACTGCAGTCAGGGACAGGCTGTGGGCACTGCTGGGACAGAGCTGGGCTCTGCAACAGAATTTCCATCATGCAAGGGCATCTCCTCAGTGCAGGACCTGAAAGCTTCAACCTCCTTCCCAGTTTGCTCTCAAGGATGTTCCCAACAGTGTCCTGGAGAGGAGAACAGCGGTGACAGCCAAAGTGTGGCAGTGTTCAGGGTGGGGCTGTCCCAGCAGTGTCCCTGCAAAGCCAGAGCTGCTTCCAGCAGTGGCCTCTCACCCCAGGGCGCAGAGTTTGTTCTTCCCTCTGTGAAGGGACATCAAGTGACGGGGTCAGGAGTCTGTGTTTGCAGTGCAGGGACATTCCACAGTCCTGAATATCCTCTGTGTGTGTGTGAGGGGACATAAACCCAGTGAGCACAAACACCTTCAGCTGGTGCTGGAGTTTCCGGAGGTTAATGTCTCCTGTGATACCCTGGATGCAGGGCTGGGATGAGCTCCTGTGCCCAGAGCTCCCCATGTCCATCCCTCTGGCAGTGGGGCACCTCAGGCAGGGGCAGGGCAGGGTGACACCACAGGGCTGAGGTCCCTGCCAGGCTCTGGCAGTGGCAGCAGAGCCCAGAGAGCCCCTGCCTGTGCTGCAATGAACTGTCTATGTGTGTGCCAGGGAAGGACTCATGTCCCTGGACACCCCTGGCGCTGTGAGCAGGGCATAAGCCCAGCTCAGGGGTGGGCACCTGACAGAACCCTGACATTTCTGGGAGTGTCCATAGGAGCAAAGTTGGGGAAGGTGGCTGTGGTTAAAACCCTCTGGGCATCCAGTGACAACAGAGTGTCTCTGTCACGGTCCCTCCTTACACAGAAAACAGGAGAAAATAAGGTTAACAGTTGTAGGTCACTATAAAGAGAGATTAATGTCAGGGGGGCTACAAAGCAAGGGCCAAATGCAGAAGCAAGGAAAACCATGGAGACAAGAATTCAGCACAAGAATTCAACACATGTCATAGTTGCTTTAGAAGACAAGTGTATTAATACAGAAAATCCAGAGGCCCTCTTATCCCCCTCATGTCCCTGCTGATCAGAACATCCCATGGAATGGAAGATCCCTTGGGTCAGTCTATCCCATCTTTCCCATCCCTGTGTCCCCAAGAACACTTGCCCCCCCCTCCCCAGGCCATTGGTTTAGGGGTTGCAGAGATGCCTCATGTGGGGCCAGCCCTGCTCAGGAGCAGCCAAAGCCTTGGGCTGGGACCAAACCCACTCCAGCTCCAACAGCCAAGCACAGCAGGACAGGGGCTACCCTGGGCAAAGGGAACTCCATCCCAGCCACACCCAGGCCAAGGGGGCTCAGGGAGCTCTTCCCACCTCCCTTATTCAGCAATTCAATTAATCTTTTCCTTGGAGATCTCTTTGAAGACAGAATTGAGAGACAGGCAGAAGCAGAGCTATAAAATGCACCAGTACAAACACAGCAGCTCCTGTGAGCAATGACCCCTCCCAGGGCAGTGCTGTGGCAGGAGAAGCACCCAGGAGGAAGAGGATGAGCTCAGTGCATGTGTGTGTGTCCCAAGGCACAGAGGTGAGGGTGGCAGAGGGCAGGGCAGGGCTGGCAGTGGCAGGGCAGATCCAGGGGCAGTGAGATGGGAGTGTGCAGCCTGCAGGGACACAGCAGCAGCTGTGGGACAGAACACAACAAGCTGTGCTGGAAATGGCCAAGGGCCCTGGCAGGGCTGGCAGTGCCCAAGAGAAGCCAAGTCTTGGTGCTCTGGAGCACAGCAGGGTCTGTGCCACCAAGGGCTGTGAGGAGACACCTTGTCCTGAACCTAGAAGTTGTATCATTTGCAACAATTCCATTAGGTTCAGTGTCACAATGCTCTCCTTGGATCCATGAGGCCCCACAGTGTCACAATGGTCCCTTGGTTCCATTTGTCCCACACTGTTATATGAATCATTAGTTCCATGGTACTGTGAACTGTCACAATGATCTCCTTGGTTCCATGGTGACACAGTTGCCACAATTTCCATGGTACCACAACTGTTCCTTGGTCCCATGAAGCCCCACAGTGTCACAATGGCCCCTTGCTGCCATGACACTGTGTAATGTCACAGTTGTCTCCAGGATTCCATACTGCCCTGCAGTGTCACAATGTACAATGGTCAATGAGGCTCCAGTGTCACCATGGCCACTTGGTTCCATGGACCCTCACAGTGTCACTGTGGTCCCCTTGCTCCACAAGGCTCTGAAGTTCCACAATGGCTCTTTGGTTCCAAGAGGTTTGATACAGTCACAATTCACTTCTTGGTTCCACGAGGCCCTGCTGATTAACAGTGCCCAGGATTCCATGAGTTTCCATGGAGCCACCACAGTGTCCTTGGATCTGCAGTATCACAATGGTACCATCCTGCCCCAGTGTCACAATGGCTTTGTTCCCTGAGTTTCCACAATGCCACAATGGTCTCCTTGGTGCCATGAGGATACAGAAATTCCACATAAACATTGAGCAACACCTGCTTAACATACCCAAGAGCATCTGTCTCCATTGAAATTAGGGGTTAAAGGTGAGAATGGCACCAGCAGCTTCCATCTGCAGCACAGACCCAGGGAAAGGACAGGGACAGAGACTTCAGTT
The DNA here is from genome assembly GCF_903797595.1 of Erithacus rubecula. Taxonomy (NCBI): domain Eukaryota; kingdom Metazoa; phylum Chordata; class Aves; order Passeriformes; family Muscicapidae; genus Erithacus; species Erithacus rubecula. The sequence continues at coordinate 7,903 of NW_027635993.1, read as the reverse complement.
GAAAGACTCTGTGAATTCACAGATCACAGAATCACTAGGTTGCAAGAGAACTTCAAGATCAAGTCCAACCTCTGCCTAACACCTCTATATGGCACCAATTGCCATACCTAGTTTTTTTAAAACATAAAGGGATGGTGTCTCCACCAACCCCTGGAGAGATCATTCCAGAATTTTACTGCATTTCCTGTAAAAAACATTTTTCCTAATATCCAACCTGTATTTTCTATGCTGAAGCTAAACACTGTGTCTTCTCATTCTGTCAGTTGCTGCCTGGTGAAAGAGACAAACCTCCACCTGACTAAAACCATGGTTCAGGAAGCTGAAGAGAGTGATAAGGTAACCTCTGTGTCTACTTTTCTCCAGGATAAACAACTCCAGCTCCTTCAGCCACTCCTCACAGGACTTGTGTTCCTCACCCCTCACCAGCCTTGTTTCCCTTGTCTGGACACACTCCAGCCCCTCCTTGTCCTTCCCAAATTGGGGAGCCCAGAACTAGACACAGCACTTCAGGTGATGCACAACCAGTGCTCAGCATAGGGGAAGAATCACTGCCCTGGTCCTGCTGACCACACCATTACTGACCCAGGCCAGGAGCCATTGGCCTACTTGGCCACCTGGGTACACTGTTGGCTCATGTCCAGCCTGCTGTCCATCAGTGCCCCCAGGTCCCTTTCTGCCTGGTCACTGTACAGCTACTCTGTCCCCAGCCTGAAGGACTGCAGGGCTTGTTGTGGACAAAGTACAGGACCCAGCACTTGTTAAACCTCAAATTGATGAACTTAATCTCTGGATCCAGCCTGTCCAGGTCCCTCTGCAGAGCTTCCTAACCTCCAGAACACGCACACCCAGTTTGGTGTCATCTGCAAATATGCTGATGGCGCACTCAATGCCCTCATCCAGATCATCAATGCAGATACTGAAATCCACGCTGGCTGGTTCTGATCCCTCATTCATCCTGTAGGTGCCCTGTGATGACTCTCAAGGTGATCTGTTCCATCACCTGGCTGGGCACTGAGGTCAGACTGACAGGCCTGGAGTTCTCTAGATTCTCCTTCCAGCCCTTCTTGGGGATGGGCTCACAGTGGCACATCCAGTCCTCTGGGACCTCCCTGGTGAGCCAGGACTGATGATCAATGATGGAGAGCAACTTCGGAGCTCATCCAGCAGCTCCCTTATCCCCCTAGAATGGATCCCATCTGATTGTAGAGACACCTGTAAGCATTTGAGTGGTTTAGCAGGTCCCCCGTTACTTCTCCCTGGATTACAAGGGTCTGTTCTGCTCCCTGTCCCCATCTACCAGCTCAGGAGAACACTTGTCCTGAGGACAACCTGTGTTATTGTTGAAAACTGAGGCCAGGAAAGGGTTAAGTACCTCAGCCTTTTCTCTTTGGTAAACATATCCCGTCCTGTCCCCCCATTCCCAGTAAGAAATCAAGGCTCTCCTTTTCCCTCCTTTTGCCATTAATATATGGATAAAATATTTTTTGTTTTCCTACACAGAACTGCCATCTTAAGTTGATTGAGCTTTCACCTCCTTTTCTTTCTTCATGACCTGACAACATCCTTAAACACTGACTGAGTTGCTTGCGCCTTTGTCTAAAGTTGATGCATCCTCTTTTTCCTGACTTCCTGAAAAAAGCTCCATGTCCAACCAGGCCAGTTGTTTTCCTCACTGGCTCATCTTCTGGGACACTGGTACAGGCTGCTCCTGCTTCTTCAAGATTTCCTTCTTTAAGAATAACCATCCTTTTTGGAATCATTTGTTTTAAGGATTGTTTCCCTCAAAAACAATCAGTACCGGATTTGTACAACACAAATCTGCATCCTGAATAGGTTGAAGTCTGCTCTCTGTAACTCCAGTGTTAGAAATTTTGTTGATTGTCCCGTCTCTGAGGGGCTCTTCAGGCTTGAGACCTCCCCAGAGAGGGCATGAGGGTGGTAAAAAATCTGGTTCTCTCGGAGGCACCGGCAAGAAAGCAGCTTGAGATGATCTTGTGTTTTTTCAGGGCTGTTTATTTATCTTCTCTTAAAAATGTTTCTGCCAGCCCAGCATGGGTCCGCTCTGCAGGTCGACCATTGCAGGTTTCCTGGGAGGGCTGTGCCAAGTCTTTATACTCTAAACTATGTGTACAATATTTACAAATTCTCCCCAATACCATGCAACCTCTTTACAATGTCCAGTTCTTTCCCCATCCAATCTGTGGTTCCCAGGGTGCAACTTCAGCATGGATGACATGAAGAAGAAGGAGGAAGAAGCCCACCACACCCAGGATCCTCCATCTTGGCCACATGGCCTTTAATATAAACAATCTAAAAACCTACTTATACTACATTCTAACATTCTAATTTACACTCTACTCATCGTTATTTTCTGTGTCTCTTCCCTCAACGTGGGCAGATTCTCCCAAAAAGCCAAATCCAGCCCCTGCAGCTCCTGGGCAGCACTCGGGGATCTCTGAGGGGTCTGCCAGGGGGTTTTTTGCATCTCCAAATGAGCCAGGGAAAAACCCTGGACTCCCACAGTTGATGCCCCTCCTTCTTTCACAGGATGTTTAAAAACTTAATTATTTCATGATAACTGTACCCCAAATAGCCTCTGATCACCACATCTCCCACCAGCCCTTCTCTGTTTGTGAACAGCAGAACACAGAGCTTTCCTTGGCAGTTTGAAGAGAAGGAAACCTCCCCAAGGTGCAGCCTGGAAGGTTCAGCCTGGAGCTGAGGAAACAGCAAATTCCCTGCCAGGGCAGAATGTTGGTGGCCCAGGTGTCCCAGCTGAGGCTGGGCCATGCCATGGCTCTGTGTGCCAGGAGCCGGCAGCGCTGGGTGCAGGGAGCCCAGGGAGGGCACAGCAATGCTGGGCTGAGAAATGCTGGGGGCACAGCGAGATGGGCGTGTGCAGCCAGCCAGGGCAGAGGAGCAGCACACACAGGGGCACAGGCTGCAGGAGAGATGGCCAAGGGCTGGGCAGGGCTGGCAGGGCCAGAGGCACCCAGGCCTTTGTGCCCTGGGCTGGGCAGCACCTCTGGAGCCCCACAGGAGGAACTTTGCTTGCAGGATCTGCACTTTGCTGCTGCCTCGGCCCTCCCTGAGCAGGCTGGCAGGGCTTGCAGGGTGATGCCATTTGTCCTTGCTGCCCCTCCCATCCCAGTGCCCCAGGAATAACACCGAGCCACCCGTGAGGGACAGGCCCTGCTGGGCCAGTCCTGGGCTCAGCCCTTGGCCTTTCTGCTGCCTCCAACCAGCCCAGGCCTTGCTCAGCATTGCAGTTCCTGCTCACAGCCTTTGGCTCCTGCCATCCTGCCCTCAAGGATCTGCTCTCACCAGTCCCTGGGGAGCCTTTGGCAGTCCCTGCCCTCAGTGGGGCCAGTGATGCTCCAAGGGACTTGGAGTTTTGCTTCTGCCTCCTTGAGCAGATTCTCCAACATTCTCTCAGTGCCTGGGGCTCCTGGACTCAGCCCCAAATCTGCCCTCTTATAAATATGATTCCTGCTAATTAAATTGTAATTGTATTAGCAAAATTGTTGCTTTGTAGCAATGGAAAAATTGTACTTAATTGTTCCAATGCATAAAAGATAACAGAAGGTTAATCAAAGCAGATGGTATCATTCTCCAGTTGTTTGGTGGGAGTAGAGATAGTAAGGGTATAGGTCTAAAAACAGCATCTAGAAATAAAACTTTTGACCTTGAATTGAGCCAAATTGGGATGATTCCAAGCATTAGACACTTGGCTTGTTATTGGAACATCGGCTTAATTATATAACTCTAAGCTCAGTACACCTGCTCTATCTGAGAGGTCAACTAGTGAACACTGAGGAAGACCCAGAGCCTTAATCAGCAACAATATCCCCAAAGGAGGAGAGACCCTCGACCATTGTTGAAGCACGAGCAACACAACATAGTGATGGAGATTTTAGTAATAGAAATGAGGAGGAGCTTTCCAGAATATTCTGTATAAATATGTATTAGTAAACTATATAAATGAAATTTTAGCTTGCTTCAGTTGGCATGGTCTGAGAGGAAGGGCCGTCCCCGTACCCCTGCTTGGTTTTGCTTATGCTTTATTTGAACCAAACCTCAATTACACTAAAATACTCACTGCCAAATTTTGTATTTACTTAAATATACATAACTAATATACTTTGATTGTATTCATTTATATACAATTACTGCTATTATTAATGAATTACTACTAAATTTTTATTTGTTGTTTGATTAACTGAACAATTGAAGACTCCATTCATAACAATTTTGGGGATCATTAAAATACAGAAAGATTCCAGGAGCTCTTTGTATTTCTTCAACTGTCTTCACGTCCCAAGGGCTTGTGCAGATGCTTGGAGACATTTTGGAGGTTTCCTAAGAAGGAAGATTTGAAAGTGCATCATAACTTTACTCAAGGGAATGTTTTTCACTTTTTCTGTTCAGAGGCGAAGTGATAGAAGCATTTCCCAAGTGACCTTGATGCAGAATGTCTCCTTAGGAGGTCTGGGCACATTGAAGAATGAGCCCCTTAGCAGGCTGACCCTGTTTGGACAACCTGCTTCTCACCCCCCTCATCACCATATCATGATGTCTCCCACCTGGTGCTGACAACCCAAAATATAAAAAACCTCATTAATTTCTCTTTGCAATAAAAATGTTATTTAATTTTAAAATTAAAATTAATTTTACTTATTTGTAATATTGTTATTCTATTTTTTAAACCAAATTCTTATATTCGTAATAAAAATATTTCTTTAGCAACCAAAAAAATTATTGGTCATTGCTTTTATGTAATACAATTCCCTTCATTAATTAAGCTCTATTGGTTATTTATTTCTCCCTTTTTAGGATAATTCATAATGTTTGAGTTATTTTTATATCTTTTTTTTTTTTTTTCAGACAGGTTTAGGGTGGGCACTTCGGGGTCCAGGGAGACATTTCTGGGGCACATTCGGGGCAGTTTTGGGTCTGGGGGAAGAATTTTGAGGGACAGGAGGACACTTGGGGGCATTGAGTGGGCACTAGAAAAAAACTTAGGGATCCTGAGAGAAAGTCTGGGCTTTGAAGTGGCTCATGGGGGTCTGTAAGGGGGTTCTCTGGGGTGCAGGGGATGATGGGAGTTGTAGGAGTAGGTATAATACAGTTTAATGGGGCCGCAGAGCATCATGGTTATTCCAGGTGCAGCTGTAATGTCTCTCGATGGAGCGCGGGGTATGATGGGAGATGAAGTCATTGCTTGAATAGCACTCTAGGGCACCACAAAGCATGATGGGAGCTGTAGTCCCGGAAGTGATTCTAGTGGAGTGTTTACGAGCACTGGAAGGGCACTTGGGGGACACATTTGCCTCTGAACGGCGACTTCAAGTCCTCAGGGAGGAATGTTTACAGTTTGGGAGCACTTGAGGGGAGCTTGGAGAGCTCTAGCCAGGCACTTTAGGGCATGGGGCACAGCAGGAGTTTTAGGCACGGGACTGTGTTATGAGGTGCTCTGAGCTCGTGGGGGATAGCAGGAGATGAATTCCCAGAAGTGGCTGTAACGGGCATCTGTGGGCTTGAGATCATTAAGGGAATTCTGGGACATTTTGGGGGGTACACGAATTGGCGTTGAGGGGACACTTAGGGATCCTTGGAGTTTCTAGAGGACATCTATTTGACATACAGGTGGGGATACCGGGGTTCTGTGGAGCACGGGGCATGATGGGTATTGTAGTCCTGGCTCCAATGGGGCTCTATGGTGCTGCAAGGCATGCTGGGAGTTAGAGGCACAAAGGAAAAATGGCGTCGGCTCCAGGCACCCCCCCTGAGGCCCTGGTGCCCCGCCTGAACCTCCTTGGTGGCACCTTGGGCTGGCACATACCTCAGGAGGGTGTCTGTTTTCACAGGGGAAAATAAGGCGTTTTAGATTGCTTCAAAAGTAAAGCAAAGGGGAGAAAACCATGTTTGCTTGAGTGGAGGCAGTTCACCAAGCAAAGCAGGTCCCAGGTGAGTCAGGACAGAGAGGATGGGGTTGGGGAATGTGGAGCAAGGTTGTCCACACTGGGTGAGACTTCAAGGCACAGCTTCTCTGAGCAGGCCAGACCTCCTGAGGAGAAACTCTGGATCAATATTAATCACAGAATGCTGCAATCACCTCTGCCTAAAGAGAACAGTAATAAAATCCATCCTTTAAAATAGGAATGGATATTTTTAAGAAACACTATGAAGTATTTTTCCATAACTATTATAGGAAACATTCCTAATGAACTGCACCAGACCAGAGGGAAATCAAGGCAGAGCCATGGTTTGTTAGGAAACCTCTCAAGAACTCCAAGTGAGAATCAAACTTCAAAGTTTCTTCAAGATTTAATGGGTCCCACTGAGGGACACAATTGAGAAAGTGTCCCAGGGTTCCAGTCAGAGCAGGAAACTGGATGCAGAGATGACAGGTGGGGAAAAAGAGAAGCCAAGTCTTGGTGCCCTGGGGCACAGCAGGGTCTGTGCCACCAAGGGCTGAGAGGAGACACCTTGTCCTGAGCCACTGGGGCCTCCTGGCACAGCCCCAGCAAGGCTGGGCACTGTCACCCCTTGTGCTGCCCTCAGCATCCCCCCACATCCCAGTGGCCTCAGGGATCTGCTGGGACCAGTCTCTGGGGAGCCTTGGTCAGGAATGGCCCTGGGGCTCCTTCATGCTCCCAGGGACTGCAGGTTTTTCAAAGGACTTTGGGTTTTGCTTTTGCCTTGGAGTGTCTGAGAGCTTTGTGTAATCATGGCCTCCAGTTATCTGTTTTTATTAGTCACTTGAGAGCCTTTCTCAGAAACAGCACTCAGTGGGGCTCAATGGCCAATGGCTCAATGCCTCTAGATGCTTCAGTCATTTAAAGTTATTTACTTTTTCCTTTCTGCACTGAGTCTCTGAGAACTAGTGGCACCCAAGTAAAGTGGGAGTTTCTTTTTTTCTTTTTTTTTTTTTTTTTAAGCAATCTAAAGCTCCAAACTTTTGCCACTGAAAACAGATGCACTCCTCAGGTATGTGCCAGCCCAAGGTGCCAACAAGGAGGCTCCCCTTTCCCAAGGCAGAACCCTGCAAGGAATGTTTGAGACCTTTGCACTCCTTGGTTTCCTGAGGCCTTGCAGTGTCACAAAGGCCCCTTGGTTCCAGGAGGTTCATTGGTGTCACCATGGTCTCCTTGGTTCCATGAGGCATCACAATGCCACAACGCACCCTTGGTTCCATGAGGTTCCTGCAGCAGGACTTCCCCTGTGGCTCAGCAGAGCTCATCTCTTCTGTCCATCAGCTGGGCCATAACTCAGGGCATCTTCCCCCTCTCAGGATTTGCTGAGATAACCCAGGCTGGACATCTGCCCTGTCCTGAGTTCTCTCTCTTGCCAGGGAGGTGAAATTCCCAGCTGACCATGAACATCTTGCCTCTAGAGCAGACTGAAGGGAGATAAGCCTTGAATTCTGGAGTGACACACATTCATTTTACAAACTATAAATGTTGCACAAAACTCTCGCAAAGCAGAAGTCTTCTGCATAGTCTCTGCAAACAGGTAGGGCTTATCCCCCAAATCTGGATTTTTGTGGTTACTTTTCTGGAAGTTGAGTGAAAGGGCTCCATGTGTACTCCCTCATCATTTTGGTGGCAAGTGACATTGACTCCTGATCACTGCTATTTCTTCACTGGCTGTAATATAGGAATCTTCATTGTGCACTGTGTTTTTATGTATCTGTACTTCTTTTATTAATCCTGTGCAGTAAGAAGTCCATTTAAGGTCTCTTTTCTGTTAAGATTAAGGCCATTCAGCAAATAATTTGTTTTATAATATATCTAATTTTCTATTCTTAAGAACTTAGGAGAAAAAGCAATTTGGGGTGCAGGTGGCCAGAAACAGAGCTACTGCCAGAAACGTGAGCATAAGCATACACAAGGGATTTCAT
>NW_027635994.1:79740-116361 GCF_903797595.1 Erithacus rubecula | reverse complement strand
GATCCCATTTCTGCCCCACACATTCCTGCCCCATAGACTGATCTCATTTCTGCCGCATAGATTTCCCTGTTCCATACAGGATCCATTTCCCCCCCACTGCCCCACACATTCCTGCCCCATAGATTTCCTACCCCATAGATTCCCTGCCCCATAGATTCTGACCCCATTCCTGCCCCACAGATTCCCTGCCCCCAGATCCATTTCCTGACCCTGTTCTTTGTTTCTCTCTCCCCCAGCTCCCTCCCCCCTCAGCTCCTCCAGTTTTGGGGTTGCTGCTTCTGGCCCCTCCCCCACCCTTGGCCCCTCGAGCCGCCCCCGAAGCTGCCCAGCAAGGTGGAGGTGGGGCTGCCCCAAAAATCCCAAAATTCCCAAAATTGCTGACCCAGAAATCCCAAAATTCCCAAAATTCCTGACCCAGAAATCCCTAAAATTCCCAAAATTCCTGACTCAGAAATCCCAAAAATCCCCAAAATTCCAAAAATTCCTGGACCTAGAAATACCAAAAAATTACCAAGATTCCCACAAATTCTGACCCAGAAATCCAAAGTCCCCAAAAAATTCTAACCCTGAGATCCCAAAAATTCCAATTTTTCCTTTAAAAAATCGGATTTCTTTTTCCCAAAAATCTGAAATTTTTTGCCCAAAAATGCCAAATTTTTTTTTCCAAAATATTTCCCAAATTTTGCCCCAAAATTCCCAAATTTTCCCCTGAACCCCCCAAGGTTTTTCCCAAAATTCCAATTTTTGCCAAAATTTGGCAGATTTTGCCCAAATTTCTCCCCAGGTGCTGAGAGAGGGCGGAGCCGAGTCTGCCCCCCCCCTCCCCCCTCCCCCCAGCTCAGGTGAGGAATTTGGGGAGAATTTGGGAATTTCTGGGGGGAATTGGTGTCATGGTCCGCCCAATTCAAGAGGGAGTCGTGACTGGTTCTTTTATGGATCTCAGAGCGCAAAAGACACAGCAGGGGACAAAACCAGTTTACTTTTACAGAAATGCACTTTATTTAGTGCCAACCAAAATGCGATAGTGGGACAGAGAGAGAGAGAGAGAGAGAGAAAGGGGGGTCGGGATTATAGCTACCAAGACGGGCAGACGAATCCTCGTGGAGCAGCCAATAGATGTCTGTTGCCATCTGGGGAGATCTCGGGGGTCTTCTCTGAGAAAGTCACTTTTATAGTCCTTTCCCAAAGTGAGTGGCTTCTGGCCAAAAGGTGGGAAGATTTATGGACTATTGTATGTGGAGCTCGTTACCCTGAGGAACAGGTGGAAACAGGACATTTCAAGGCACACCAAACCATCTTTGTTGTTATGAACACACACAGGGCAGCCCATACTGACCAGTCCATTGTTCTTCCATCTGTGGGAGCTTTGTTGAGTCAGCGCCCCGTGACTAGTTGTCATGAGAAACCAGTCCTGGTAGGCATCACCTGCGGAACAGTCACTTGGCGTTCCTCCCATCCCTGGCCAGCGCAGGCCTCAGGCGAGGGTCGTTGGGCAGAAACAGACGAGAGGCTCGGATGGACTCTCACACCATTCCAAGTCTTTGTTATCTAATCTGTGGAGTGATGTTGCTGCAGTAGCAGCACCCTGAGTTGAGTGGGAACAACTCCAGAGCACTGGGTGCCACAGCAGTGGGCACGGTGAGAGACTCGCCTTCACTGCCATGGCCATCCAGCCATGGGGAGAGCAGCTGCTGGGGCTGCCCCCATTCTGCCAACAGCAGTCTGCCCCCAACATGTGGACTGTGTGGCCATGATTTTGCCAGAATGTGGAAAATGCATTGTTTGAAGATATTTTCATGTTGTCTAACATCACCTGACCTGGAGCAGCTTGGTAGGCAGAACGCCTTGTGGGCCGAGCCATGGCAGGGATGGGTGGCTGTCACTTGCACTGGCAGTGTCATTTTTCCAGGCAGGCTCCTCATATAGATGCAGGGGAAGGCACCAGCTGTTGAATCAGGCACAGGGAGCAGCAGCAGCAGCACATTGAGGAGACCCTCATCTGCAAAGAGCCCCTCACCCACTTTGCTCCCCCATGGCAGCACAAGGTGATTCCACTGCAGGTGCAGGGCTGCAGCAGACTGGAGACTCCTTCAGGCAGGGCTTGCTGCAATCTCGTTCCTGCAGCTGTGCTGGGAGGATGTTGGCTGCAGCAGGGGTGTCCATGCCCAGGAATGCTGCTCGGCTCAGGGAGGCAGAGTGTGCACAAAAGCTGCATTCAAAGCACTGATCGTGAGCCCCCTGAGCCACTGGCAAGTGCAGCAGCTCTTCCTCATTCTGTGCAAGTGAGAGCCCAGCCCTGGAGCCTGTCCCTGGGAACAGGGAAACTGTTGGGGACGAGGAAATAGATGTGAAGGTTTAAGGCCTCTTCCTTTGTTTAGATAATGCCAAATGCCACAAATACAAGGAGCTAACAGACATCCTGTTCCAAGTATGTCAGGAAAGGTTTAGAGATAAGGTTTATAGATAAGAAAGCCATAATACATGGTAATAGTGCAATTCCTATAGGTTGCATGCAATTATTAGGAAATTAGTTTTTTGCAGTAGATTGGTTAATGGAAATTAGAGTATTCAACATAGAAGAATACTTAGTGTATGGTAAATGGGAAATGGCTCTTTTATCCTCTCTCTTATTCTCTCTATGTTCTATTCTCTCTACTCTCTTATTGTCTCTTACACTCACTCCCTCATATACCCACGCCCTTACAATAAACTACAAACTTCATGACCAGAAAATAGCGAGCTCCTGAGTCTGTCCTGATGACCATCCACCCGATTTTAACCCCCACAGATAACACTCTGAGGATGGTTCTGAATTTTCAGGGACAGTCAAAATGAGAATCATTTTGATGCTGGTGTTGCAGTGTTGGGTTTGGGTGTGTCTGCAGGAAAGAAAGCAGGAATAAACCCCTGCCACAATGAAGGAGAACCTTTGCATGGCCGATTTCCACCCTACAGACACACTGATCATATTGGCCCATTAAATACTGGGGGCATCTAATGAAGAGTGAAAAGCTTCTTTGAGGAGACAGGAGATATGAGACTTGAAGAAATAGTTTTGCTGATGCAGGAAAAGGGATCAGACCCACTGGTCCCTTGGCTCATGCTCAGTTCTGCCAAATCAAGCATGATTAATTTTAACCGCTCTGTTGAAGAGTATTTCAGAGAAACCTGCTCTGTGCTATTTCCATTAAGAAAATTTTGAGAGGTCAGGAAGCACCAAGATCAGAAATATTTTGAGGCAAATCCTGTTTATGTTGTGTTTCAGTGTCTCTGCAATAAAGAAAGCAGGGAATAAACCCCTGAAGCAATGAAGAAGAGCAAAGGTGGAACATTTGGATGGTCAGTTTGTTCTCTAAATGACATCGGCCAACTGAATTCAGGGGTCATCTAATGGGGAGTGCAAAGCTTCTTTTACTGCCAATAACTGGTGGTGTTTCAGCACTTTATTTGTTGTGAAGAGAAATAAACAAAATCCCCAGCCAACAAGCTGCAGCCCAGGAGTGGGTATGACAGAAATGAAGACCTTGAAAAGTAGGTTTGGAAAGCATGAAATTCCTAGACAGTGTCAAACCCTCAGGTCTGGCTGGGCCCAGGGCTGGCTGCCCTTGGGAAGGGAAGGGAAGGGGATGGAGCTGGGGTGGGGGTTCTGTGGCCATGGAAACAAGAGAACCAGGGGCGAGCGCGTCACAAAGGGGCAGCCCCGCGCTGGGGCTGGGAAGGTTGTGGGTGACACGGACACAGCGGCTGGAGACACAGCAGGAGACACGTCTGGCTCTGCTGTCTGTGCCCACTGCTGGCCATTGGAGTCACCCCACCTTGTTCTAGGGCTGGGGACCAGCTCCTGTCGCTGTCTATCCCAGACAGTTCACAAATTCAACCCCAGATACTTCTGTGAGACAGAAGCACGGATTCAAACATGGATTCTACTGGAAAAGGAAAGGCCACAGAAGGAAAAGGTGAGGATAGAAAGGAGTGGAAAAGCCTGACCAAAATGGAGAAAAATCCCACCAGTGTTCAGGGAAAATTGGTCCATGGTGGTCAGTGCTGCCCTGTGTCAGAGTTGGTGGCTGACAGCTGCAGGTGATCCTGCAGGGACGCCCATGGCATCACAACATTCTGTCATTAGTTTGTTCTGCTTTCTCCTTTTTGACAGTAGCCAAATCACTCATACTGTCAGCCAGGACAGGGACTGTGGCCACAGTTGACCACAAATTTGACATGGTCAGGAGATGCAAGTCCTGTTTCTTTCTTAGCCATCAGTGTTGCGTCTCACTACAGATAAATTTCCTGTTCTTCCTCTGCTTGGTGATTGGGTCCAACACTGAGGATGATATTACAATGCTATAAAACCACCAGCAAGGCCTGCCTGCTTGCTGAGAGCTCTTTGAGGTTTGCAGAAATAGCAGTCACAGCTGTGTGGGTTTTTACTGGGTATTCACAAAAGGCCACCATCAAGAAGAAATCTTTCCTCCCCTCTTATCATTGGAGCTTTCCACCTTTCCCTTCAGACATGATAACTCAGTAGTGTGCAGAACAATTAAACACAGGCTAGATCTATGAAAAATAAAAACAAAGAAATTATGTCAAGAATTCAAAAGTCCCTCTAGAGCTTCAACCATTGGACATGTATATGGTATGATAAAGGAGGAAGGTCATCTAACTCACCTGTTCCTTTGTGAACATGGCTCAGCCTCACACAGATGTAAGGTGGGAGCTGGGCCACTCTCTGGCAGGAGAAAGGGTCTCGTGCCAGCCTGGAGAGCCTGTGCACATTGCCAGGGAACAGTTCTGCCCTGCAGGTGCCCCCTGCCATGAGCTGTGCTGCTCCCAGTGCCCTGTGAAGCTGTAGGGCTGCTCAGCTGTGGGGCAGGGAGAGGAGCAGGAGGCTGCATGTGCAGCTGAGCCATTGCTGGAAGCACAGGGCTCTGGGCTCCCTGCTGTCCCAGGGCAGCCCAGAGGCCAGGCTGCTGCCCTGGGAGCTCTGTGCAAGTGGGTCAGGGTGTGGCCCTGGCCTGCCCCAAGGGGCTGCTGGCAGGAGCATGTTTTCCTGGGCAGCTATTTAGAGGTTTCCAGGAAATGTGTCCCATGGAATATGAAGCTTCAGATGCTTTAGGTTGGCATTGCAGCCTCTGTTACCCTTTGTATCTCCACTTTGCAGGTCTGTCTCCCAACAGTGCTGCCAAGAATCTTTCCAGGTCACCTCCCTCTATGCTCCTTCCCTCCAAGCCATTGCCTCCCATCCAGAAGAGCTCTCCTTCCAGGCAGCCAAGCCCAGTGTGCAGTGGAGAGAAAGAGAGAGGGAAAAATAGCATTGACTACAAAGATATCGGTAGAAACAACCAGGAGCTGAGTTCAGAGGGAAAAGGGCATGAGGTAAGGAGATCAAGCTAAGTCCTGTATGATAGATTGTCACTTTATGCACTATAGTGATTCCTAGAGAGGCTGATCTGGAACAGACACTAGACAGAGTTAAAAGAATAAACTAGGTATTTATTTAGAGGCCTTAAAAGGATACACCTTGGGCAGTAGAAGAGCCTGGCCAAAGCTAAACCCAGGATGGATCCAAGATGGATCCTGCTCACAAGTTTTTACACTTTTGTAAGCATTGGTCCATCAACATATTGGGGTTAATTGTCCAGTTACAGCTTCAGGTCACAAAGATCCATCATCCTGGTTCACTCCTTTCACTTTGCCATTGTTTATGCTTTGTGAATATCAGTTTTCCTTGATTCTCAAACTGAAATAGTAATTTTGTGTAAAACTCCACTGTGAAGAGAATCTATTGACACTTAATATGAAGTTTGGAGTCCCACACCAAGTCAGCACAGAATCAGGGAAATGTGAAAGCTAAAATTTAAAACATCAGTAGGAAGGAGTCTGAGAGCTTATCCTGTGGTGTGAGCCCAGGGAAGCAACTGAGCCAAGGAAGAGCTCAGCTGAGCACTGCACTTCAGGCTGTCTTTGCAATGGGACTGTAGTTCACAATTCATATCCTCAGCATGTACCAATTGCAAGAGAGGTCCTTCAATGGTTTCTGTGCTCTCACATGGCTCCTGCTCTGCCTTACTGCTGAGAACGCCCCAACAAGCAGTCAGAGCAGCTAAAGTTGTCTCATCTGGCCAAGCAATCCTCCTACATTCAGTAACCTATGGATATCTGGGAACTATGTCTATGTCTTGGTGGTGTTTTAAGACAATTCTGTCTGCTTGGGAAGGAAAAAGGTGTTTCCTGGAACAGTAAGGCAGTCCTGCACAGTCAGTTCCAGGTTCTCTCAGGTTCTGAGTTGTGCAGCCATGGCCTTCTGCACAGTTGTCTCTGATGCTGTTTCTAGACTTCATCAGCTTCTGGGCAGCTGTGTGCCCTGGCATGGCTTTGTCCAGAGGGAAGGGATGGGAGGTGGCCATGGGGAGAGCAGCCCAGAGCCCAGCCACACGATTGCCTTTGCAGCAGGGCCAGCACCTGCAGTTGTTTTGGGTTTGCCGTGGGGTGCAGGAGGAGGCAGGTGAACAACAGCTTTGGTAAAGAGAATGTCCAATCAAAGGCATGTGTACTTGATGTCAGCCTTGATGAGAAAGGGCCCAATGTATCCCTGACAGGATCTGATCCTTTCACTGGAGTTTGAACAGGTCCTGATTTGGTTCTTTAGCTGTGCCAGAAATGATGGGATACTAAGCAAGGGTGTGCATCTGCTCCCACTGCCTCCACTCCCCTTCCTGGCCATGGCATGGGGACCCTGGAGAAACCTGGGCTGGCAGAGACCTTCCAGAGAGCAGCAGGGCAGGGAGCTCTGCTGAACTTCCTGGATGCCAGTAAGCCTGAGATGATGGAGGTGTGGGAGCTGGAGAGCAGCGAGCATCCTGAGAGCTCAGCAGCTTCTGGGCTGAAAGGCTGCTGGGGAACTGAAAGAGGGAAGGGCAGCAGCAGAAGGAATGAAGGGCTTGAGAAAAGCAGGTTTTGACATCCTGCAGAATGGCTTTGTGGGGATGTGGCTGGAGATTTGCAGTGGCTGTGAGGTGCCTAAGGGGCAGGGATGGAACAGTGATCTAAACCCATTCCCATACCATCCAAAAGGTCAGTGGAGGCAGTGGCACCCCTGAACATACTGATGCCAAACATGTGGATTCCAGATGTGGAGGTTCTTTCTGACCCCCAGGTGCTCTACAGGCACCTAACTCCCGGAGCTCTATAGGCTCCTGCTCTGAGCTCTTGGGCTCTTACATCTCGGGTAATCTTCTAAATAAGCAAAGCAGCTAATAGTTAAAAAGGTTATTTATTACAAAGCACATCTTATTACAAAGCACATCAGTCTCAAAAGGCAATACCAAAAGCAATGGCAAGCAATGGCAAAAGCAGTAGCAATAGGCAAGTGGCTAGAAGCCAGAATGGCTAAAAACAACACCTCTCCCAATACATACTGTTATATAGCATTTTTCCAACAAGCTAAGATGCAAACTCAGACCACCACTCTTTAACCTATTAGAATTCTAGTTTCTTAGCTCACCAGGTTATGTATAACACTACACATAGAATCTATCTAAGAAATGCAAGCAATATTCTTGCTATAACTATTATGTCTAAGTCCTGTCAACAACTGTGGGCTTAGAGCCTCCACTGAAGATATCAGTGTTTTTGCAACCTTCAACAGAACACAAGCTACTGCTGTGGAATCCAGACCTTTTACTCACTAAAGACATCAGAACTCACTCTAAGACTTATTCAATCCCTGCACTCTGACTTCTCTCTGAAGAATTCAGAGAGACCCCTAACTCACTGACTCCAACACATGGCCTTCCAGCATTTGCCAATCAGACTCATCCTCCCAGGTAATAGTGGCCTTCCCTATTTTGCCTGACCTGTCAGTGAAAGCAGCAGAACCTTGCACTGGCACACGACTACTTTTGGTTCTCAAAGACAACTTAACTGTCTTTGCTACTTGCAGTAGCTTATGGCTGGGCAGATGACAAGCAATCTGTCCTGTAAAATCTTGCAGTGCACTTTGCAAGGAACACTATTAACAAAGCCTCCTTCAAGGAACTCCTGCTCCACAGGAAATACAATCCTTGCAGGTCCACTGCTATCAAGTGCATGCATCATAGACAGCATTTGATTATCAGTCGGGCAAACAATTCCAACACCATCCTTGCTGTCTTTTGCAGCTGATGTGGCACAATAACCCACTCCAGAACATGCAAAGGATCAGACCATGTGTCATTCCGCTGGCCAGTGATACCTGTAGGATGTAAATCCAGATTGGTGATAAACACAGTGATATCAATGGAAGGATCTACTTGGTATACCTGATGAGTAGAAAGACCTTGCTGCAGCCTGCTGCAGTGTGTCGGGCTACAATGACAACCCTGTGGAAAAATTTTTTATTGATATCTCTGTCCTGGCTCAGTTGGAGGGCACAATGTGAAAGGATTTCTGTGCTTTGCCTCACTGCCAATGTCAGTAGAACAGACAGCCAAAGACTCTGGTTCACCCTGTGCCCGATGTGCACTGCCTCCTCCTGTGGAGTTTATATTAATGAGCTGCATTGATTATTAGAAGAAGCAGAAAATGATACTGTGAAAATGTCCAGCTGCACATCCTGTGAGCTCTAACAAACACAAATGAGGCACTGCAGAACTGCCTGGCCTTGGATTATCTGCTTGCTGGCCAAGGAGGAGCCTGGGCTGCCATGGGAAAGGAATGTTGCACTTCTGTCAGTGATGAGTTTGTGTAAGTCCAACAGTCAGGAATCACCTCGATGGAAAGAGCAGTAGAAAAACCTGTACCGCAGCCACCCCCTCTTCAGTAGTGCTGATTCCTTGTGGACAAGACCGTACTGCCGCCCCGCCCTCGCCATGTAGTGCTGCTTTCTTTTGGACAAAACCAGTTCTGCAGGCCCCCCCCATCAGTAGTGCTGCTCCCTTGTGGACAAAACAAATACTACAGCCCTCCCCAAGAAGTGCTGCTCTCTTGTGGACAAACTGGTACTGCAACCTCCCCCAGCTCCCCCCCAGTAGTGCACCCCTTTGTGGAGAAAACCAGTACTGCAGCACCTCCCAGTATAGCTACCCTTTTGTGGACAAAACTGGTACTGCAGGCCCCTGCCCCCCATAGTTCTGTCCCCTTGTGGATGAAACCAGCACTGCAGCTCCCCACCCAGTGGTGTGGCTTCCTTGTGGACAAAACCAATACTGACGCCCCACCCCCTCACTAGTGCCACCCTCTTGTGGACAAAACCGGTACTGCAGCCCTTACCCCCTCAGTAGTGCTGCCCCCTTGTGGACAAAACCAGTACTGCAGCCCCCATCCCAGTAATCCTGTCCCCTTTTTTGACAAAACCTGTACTGCAGCCCCCCCCTCCCTCACTAGTGCTGCCTCCTTGTAAACAAAACCAGTACTGCATCCCCCACACCCTCAGGAATGCTGTCCCCTTGTGGACAAACCCGGTATTACAGGCACCTCTGCCTCAGTTATGCTGCTTCCTTGCGGACAAAACCGATACTGCAGGCCCCCCCTCCCCCCACCCCAGTATTGCTGCTTTCTCATGGACAAACCCGGTACTGCAGCACACCCCCCTTTCAGTAGTGCTGTCTCCTTGTTGACAAAACAGGTACTGCAGCCCAGCTCCCAGAAGTGCTGCCCTATTTTGGACAAAACTAGCACCGCAGCCCCCCCACCAGTAGTCCTCTATCATTGTGGACAAAACAGGAAATGCAGTTCCTCCTCCCCAGTAGTCCTGGCCCCTCGTGGACAAAACCGTTACTGCCGCCCCTCGCCCGGTAGTGCTGCTTTCTCATGGACAAAACTGGCACTGCAGCCGCCCCACCAGTAGTGCTGTATCCTTGTGGACAAAACAGGAAATGCAGCTCCCCCCCCAGTAGTGCTGTCCACATGTGGAATAAACCAGTACTGCAGCCCCTCGCAGCAGTAGTGCTGCTCACTCATGGACAAAACCGGTACTGCAGCCCCCCCGCCCAGTAGTGCTGCCCTGTTGTAGACAAAACCAGTACTGCCCCACCTCCCCCCACTAGTGCTGTCCCCTTGTGGACAAAACTAGTATCACTGGCTTCCCCCCTTCAGAAGTTCTGCCCTCTTGTGGAGAAAACCATTACTGCAGCCCCCCCCCCCCCTTCAATAGTGCTGCGCCCTTTTGGACAAGACCAGTACTACAACCTCCCCCCACCGTGTAGTGCTGTCCCCTTGTAGACAAAACAGGTACTGCAGCCCATATCCCCCAGAAGTGCTGTCCCCTTGTGGACAAAACTGGCACTGCAGCTCCCCCCTAGTAGTGCGGCTTCCTTGAGGACAAAACAGGTACTGCAGCTCTCCGCCCCTGTAGTTCTGTCCCCATGTGGACAAAACCGGTACCACAGTCCCCTCCTCAATGGTGCTGTCCCATTGTGGACAAAACAGGTACTGCAGCTTTCCCCCTCAGTAGTGCTGTCCCCGTGTGGACAAAACTGGTACCACAGTCCCCTCCTCCTCAATGGTGCTTCCCCATTATGGACAAAAAAGGTACTGCTGGCCCCCCCTCATCACTAGTGCTGTCCTCTTGAGGACAAAATGACTACTGCAGTTCCACCCCCTTCAGCAGTGCTGCCCCCTTGTGAACAGAACAGGTACTGTGCCCCCCCCTCCCCCAGTAGTGCTGCCTCCTTGTGGACAGAACAGGTACTGCGGTCCCAACCAGTAGTGCTGCTTTCTCATGGACAAAACAAATACTGTAACCTCCCCCCCAGTAGTGCTACCCCCTTGCGGACAAAACTGGTACTGCAGCCCCCGCACACCAGTAGTGCTGCTCTTTTGTGTAAAAAAACAGGCACGGCAGCCCCTGCTTCCTCACTAGTGCTGCCCCCTTGTGGACAAAACAGGTACTGCAGCCCCAACCCCAGTAGTGCTGCTTCATTTTGGACAAAACCGTTACTGCACCAAGCCCCCTACTGGTCCTGGCCCTCTTGTGGACAAAACTGGTACCGCCGCCCCACACCTTTCAGTAGTGCTGCCCTCTTTTAGACAGAACCGATACCGCAGCACCCCCCCCTCAGCAGTGCTGCCGCCTTGTGGACAAAACTGGTACTGCAGCCCTCACTTCCTCATCAGTGTTGTCCCCTTGTGGACAAAACAAGTACTGCAGCTCCCCCCCTCCAGTACTGTTGTCCCATTGTGGACAAAACTGGTACTGCAGCACCCCGTCCTCACTAGTGCTGCCTCCTTGTAGGCAAAACCAGCACTGCGCCTCCCCCCCTCAGTAGTAAAAAAATCAGGCACTGCAGCTCACCCACCCAGTAGTGCTGTCCGGGTGTGGACAAAACCAGTACTGCTGCCCCACCCCGCCCCATCATGAGTGCTGTCTCCTTGTGGGCAAAATGGGTACAGCAGTTGCCCCTCCTTCAGCAAGGCTGCCCCCCTGTGGACCGAACAGGTCCTGTCGACCCCCTTCAGTAGTGCTGCCCCCTTGTGGACAGAACAGGTACTGCGACACCTCCCCGAGCAGTAGTGCTGCTTTCTCGTGGCCAAACATGGTACTGCAACCTCCCACCCCAATAGTGCTGCCCCCTTGTGAACAAACCAGCACTGCAGCTCCCCCCTCAGTAGTACAGCTTCCTTGTGGACAAAACAAGTACTGCAGCTCTCCCCCCCGAGTAGTGCTGTCAACGTGTGGACAAAACCGGCACTGCATCCCCTTCCAACTCACTGGGGCTGCCCCCTTGTGCACAAAACTGGCACCCTAGCTGCCCCCATTATAGCGGCTCCCTTATGGATAAAACTGGTACTGCTGTCCCCCCCTCATAACTAGTGCTGTCCCCTTGAGGACAAAATGGCTACTGCAGCTCCACCCCATTCAGCAGTGCTGCCCCCTTGTGGACGGAACAGGTACTGTGGCCTCCCACCAATAGTGCTGCTTTCTCGTGGACAGACCAGGTACTGCGGCACACCCCCCCCCCAGTAGTGCTGCCCCCTTGTGGTCAAAACCGGTACTGCAGCCCCCCTACACCAGTAGTGCTGCTCCTTTGTGGAAAAAACCAGTACTGCAGCCCGACCTCACTCAGTAGTGCTGCCCCCTTGTGGACAAAACCAGGACTGCTGGCCCCCCCTCATCACTAGTGCTGTCCTCTTGAGGACAAAATGGCTACTGCAGTTCCACCCCCTTCAGCAGTGCTGCCCCAACCCCAGTAGTGCTGCTTCATTTTGGACAAAACTGTTACTGCACCAACCTCCCTACTAGTCTTGTCCCCTTGTGGACAAAACTGGTACCGCCGCCCCCCCCCCTTCAGTAGTGCTGCCCTCTTTTAGACAAAACCGATGCCACAGCACCCCCCCTCAGCAGTGCTGTTTCCTTGTGGACAAAACTGGTACTGCGTCCCCATCCCCCAAGTAGTGCAGATTCCTTGTGGACAGAAACGGTACAGCACCTCTCCCCCCCACTCAGTATGTCCATCCAGTGTTGGACAAAAGAGGTACTTCAGCCACCCCCCCCTTAACAGTGCTGCTTCCTTGTGGACAAAATAGGTACTGCATCCCCACCCCCCAGTACTACTGCCCCCTTGTAGAGAAAACCAGTACTGCCGTCCGGGGGGGGGCCGCAGCACCCCCCCTCAGTAGTGCTGCCCCCTTGTCGACAAAACCGATACTGCTGCCCCCACGCCAGTAGTGCTGCCACCTCGTGGACAAAACTGGTACTGCAGCCCTCCCTTCTTCAGTATTGCTGTTTCCCCTTGTGGACAAAACCAGTACTGACCACCACCTGCCAGTAGTGCTGTCTTTCTCTGTACAAAACTGGTACCGCCAGCCCCCCCCCTTCATTAGTGCTGCCCTCTTGTGGACCAAGTGCTGTATCCTTGTGGACAAAACAGGTACTGCAGCCCCCTCTCTTCAGCAGTGCTGCCCCCTTGTGGACAAAACCGGCACTGCAGTCCCCTCTTCAGTAGTGCTGATTCCTTGTGAACAAAACCGGTACTGAAACTCCCCCTAGTAGTGCTGTCTCCATGTGGACAAAACCGGTACTGCAGCCCCCCTCCTCACTAGTGCTGACCCCTTGTGGACAAAACCAGTACTGCAGCCCCGCCTCCCTCAGTAGTGCTGCCGCCTTGTAGAGAAAAGCATTATTGCAGCCCAGTCCCTACTCAGTAGTGCTGCCCCCTTGTGGATAAAACTGATACTGCAGCCCCCCCACTCCAGTAGTGCTGTCGTCTTGTGGACAAAACAGGTACTGCAGCCCACCCCTCACAAGTGCTCCCGCCTTGTGGACAAAACCGGCACTGCAGCCCCCTCCACCAGTAGTGCTGCCCCCTTGTGGACAAAACTGGTACTGCAGCCCCTCTTTCCTCACTAGGGCTGCCCCCTTGGGGGTAAAACAGGTACTGCAGCCCCACCCCCAGAAGTGCTGAATCCTTGTGTACAAAACTGGTACCGCCGCCCCTCCCCCTTCAGTAGTGCTGCCCCCTTGTGGACAAAAGTGGTACGACAGGCCCCCACCCTCAGCAGTGCTGATCCCTTGTGAACAAAACCAGTACTGCAGCCCCCCATTCCAGTTGTACTGACCCGTTGTGGACAAAACCAATACTGCCTCCCCCCGCCCAGTAGTTCTGCCCCCCTGTGGACAAAACCTATACTGCAGCCCACGCCTCAGAAGTGCTGCCCCCTGGTGGAAAAAAACGTCACTGCAGGCCCCCCACCAGTAGTGCTGCCTTCCTTGTGGACAAACCCGGTACTGCAGATCCCCTTGCAGTACTGCTGACCCCTTGTGGACAAAACCGGTATTGCCGGCCCCACCCCAGGTAGTGCTGCCCCCTTGTGGACGAAACCAGTGCTACAGCCCTTCCCTTCCAGTAGTGCTGTCTGGTTGTGGATAAAAACCAGTACTGCAGGCCCCAACCCCAGTAATGCTGCCCTCTTGTCGACAAAACCAGTACTGTAGCCCCCTCATTTTCACTAGTACTGCCCCATTGTGGATAAAAGAGGTACTGCAGCCCCTGCCACCAGTACTTCTGACTCCTTGTGAACAAAACGGGTACTGCAGTCTCCAAACCAGTAGTGCTGCCTTTTTGTGAACAAATCCGGAACAGCAGGGCCCCCCCCCATGTCTATCCCCTTGTGGACAAAACCAAGACTGCCGCTTCCTTCCAGTAGTGCAGCCCCCTTGTGGACAAATCTGGTACAGCGCCCCCCCCCCCCCCCCCCCTTTCAGTAGTGCTTTCCCATTGAGGACAAAACAGGTACTGCAGCGCCCCCATCAGCAGTGCTGCCCCATTGTGGACAAAACCAGTACTGCAGCCCCCCATACCAGCAGTGCTGTCCCCTTGTGGACAAAACTGGTGCTGCAGACCACCTCCCAGAAGTGCTGCCCCCTTGTGGAAAAAATCCAGCACAGTGCCCCGCCCCCCAGTACAGCTGCCCCCTTCTGGACAAAACCAGTACCGCAGGCCCTTTTCATGTAGTGCTGACCCCTTGTGGACAAAACCGGTACTGCAGTTACCCCTTTTCAAAAGTGCTGCCCCCTTGTAGATAAAACCGATACTACAGCCCCCCCCATCCAGTAGTGCTATCCCTTTATGGACAAAACCGGCACTGCAGTCCCCTTTTCAGTAGTGCTGTATCCTGGTGAACAAAACAGGTACTGCAGGCCCCCAAGTAGTTTTGTCCTCATGTGGTAAAAATCGGTACTGCAGCCCCCCTCCTCACTAGTGCGGTCCCCTTGTAGACAAAACTGGTACTCCAACCCACTCCCTCCTCAGTAGTGCTGACCTCATGTGGATAAATCCGGTACTGCAGCCTCCCCCCCGCCCCCCTTCCCCGTACTGCTGCTTTCTTCTGGACAAAACCGGTACTGCAGGCCCCCTTTCAGTAGTGTTGCCCCCCTGTGGACAAAACCAGCACTGCAGCCCCCCCCCTCAAGTAGTGCTGTATCCTTGTGGACAAAACCAGTACTGCAGTCCCCTGTACCAGCAGTGCTGTCCCCTTGTGGACAAAACTGGTGCTGCAGCCCACCCCTCAGAAGTGCTCCCCCCGGTGGGCCAAACTGGCACTGCAGCCCCTTGCACCAGTAGTGCTCTATCCTGGTGCAAAAAACAGGAAATTCAGCCCCCCTCTCCTCACTCGTGCTGCCCTTTTGTGGACAAAACTGGTACAGCAGCCCCCCCTTCCCTTCAGCTGTACTGCCCCCTTGGAGACAAAACCGGAAATGCAGCCCTCTGCACAAGTAGTGCTGCTTCCTTGAGGAAAAAGCTGTACTGCAGCTCCTGCCACCCAGTACTGCTGCCCCCTTGTGGACAAAAGTGGCCCTCCCGACCCCCTTTCTGCTGACATTTTGTGGACAAAACGTGTACTGCCGACTGCTTCCAGTAGTGCTGACATTTTGTGGACAAAATGGGTACTGCAACCCCCCCCTTTCAGTAGGTCTTCCCCCTTGTGGACAAAACAGGTACTGCAGCCCCCTGCCCTTCTTTGTAGTGCTCCCCCGTTGTGGACAAAACAGGTACTGGAGCCCACCCTCCCCCCAGAAGTGCAGCCCACTTGTGGACAAAACCAGCATTGCAGCCCGCCCACCAATAGTGCTGTATCCTTGTGGACAAAACAGGTACGGCAGCTCCCCCTCCAGTAGTGCTGTACTCATGTGGTCAAAACCAGTACTGCAGCCTCCCCTTCCTCAATAGTGCTGCCCCCTTGTGCCAAAATCCCTGTACTGCAGCCCCACACACACCAATGCTGCCCCCTTGTGGATAAAACCGGTACTGCAGCCCTCCCCGCCAAGTAGTGCTGTCCACTTGCAGACAGAACAGGTACTGCGGCCCCCCAACCAGTAGTGCTGCTTCCTCGTGGACAAAACTGGTACTGCAACCCCCCCCCCCCCAAAGTAGTGCTGTCCCCTTCTGGACAAAACAGTCACTGCAGCGCCCTCTCCCCAGTAATGCTGCCCTTTTGTGGAGAAAACAGGTACTGCAGCCCCTCCTTCCTCACTTGGGCTGCCCCTTGTGGACAAAACTGGTATCGCCGGCCCTCCCCTTTCAGTAGTGCTGACATTTTGTGGACAAAACTGGTACTGCTGACCCCTTCCAGTAGTACTGCTCCCTTGTGGAGAAAACGGATACTGCAGCCCCCCCTTCTGCTTTCAGTAGTGCTGCCCCGTTGTGGACAAAACAGGTACTGCAGCCCACCCTCTAGAAGTGCTGCCCCCTTGTGGACAAAACCGGCATTGCAGCCCGCCTACCATTAGTGCTGTGCCCTTGTGGACAAAACAGGTACAACACCTCCCTCCCCCCCCCGCAGTGCTGCCCTCATGTGCTCAAAACCAGTACTGCAGCCTCCCCCTCCTCACTAGTTCTTCCCCCTTGTGGACAAAACCGGTACTGCAGACCCTCCCTCCTCACTAGTGCTGCCCCCTTGTGAACAAAACCGGTACTGCAACCCCAGTCCCAACAGTGCGGCCCCCTTGTGGTTAAAACCAGTACTGCAGCCCACCCCCACTCCCAGTACTGCTGTCCCCTTGTGGACAAAACCGGTGCCGCCGGCCCTCCCCCCTCAGTAGTGCTTCCCCTTTGTGGACAAAACCAGTGCTGCAGCTTCCCCCCCCCTCAGCAGTGCTGCGCCCTTGTGGACAAAACATGTCCTGCAAACCCTTGCACCAGTAGTGCCGCCCCCTCATGGACAAAAGCAGGTACTGCAGCCCTCTGCAAAAGTAGTGCTGCTTCCTTGAGGAAAAAGCTGTACTGCAGCCCCTCCTCCCAGTAGTGCTGACAGAACAGGTACTGCAGTCCCCCACCCAGTGTTGCCCGATGCCCCAAACAGAACACAAACTAACAGAGTTAGTTTATGCGGTGCTTTATTCAGGGCCCGGGGAACCTGCGGACTAGCGTCCAAAGTCAGGACCCCACAGTTCCCTTTTTCCGTCAGGTTTTTATACCTTTTTACAAAGTGGTCTACGTGCAGAAATACACATTCTTCAAAACAATACAGATACATAAATCTTGCAGGTATCATTCCTAAAAGTTATAAATTCTGCATGCTTGTCTACTCAGAACTATAGGCTACCCCCCTTAATCCCCCTTGCATGTTTTCCCATCATCAGAACCCTTTATTTATTATTATACTTTAGCCTTATCTTGAAAGTTTCTAAATGTTTTATATGCTCTACTAAATCCTTTGATTATTGTTTTCACAGTTCTAAATGTTCTATATGCTCTACTAATTCTTTTCACTATTGTTTCACAAGGTAGGTTCTCAGGGCCTGTCCGAAAACTGCAGTTTTCTAAGCCTTAGCATGACTACTACTATATCTACATTAGTCCTTTTCCTCATTATTTCGGTAACAACTCCCCCCTTTTGAGCATTCTTCAGATTTTCTGCAAGGATGCTCAATTCTTCAAGTTGTGGTTTCTATGTAGGATGGTGAGTCTTCTTTTTGCGTTGGCAGGATTACTTCTTTCCGGGTCAGTGCTCTCATAACACGTCGAGTATAAGTTCCTTCTCTGGCAATCATTCCTAAAAGACATCTATACATAATCATGCATACTACAATAATTAATACAATCATTATTACATATTGTACAATTGATGATATCCAACCAGAGACTTGGATTCCTAGGGAGCTAAACAGTGCTCCTACCCAGTTATGTTCAGCTTCCTCCTGGACTTCATGCACTTTTGTTTCAATTTGTTCCAATTGACTTATGTCCTTTTCTACTTCTTCTGTGACATTTGGGATATGTATGCAGCAATGATCAACCTTTCCTTGGAGGTATCCACAGACTCCATGTTCTTTTAATAAAAGCAAATCTAATGCCATTCTATTTTGGATTGCCATTCTTGTTGTTGCCTGCAACTGTAAATTTAGATCCTTAAATCCTTTCTTTGTAACTGCAGCTAGCCTCTCAGTTTGTCCTAATAATTTGTACAGCATCTCCCGGTTTCTATATGTAGAAATTGGTGCAAACAAGGATTCCAGTACCCATCCAAATTTAACTCCTGATGAGGGTTCATGCCATTCATCTTCATCTCCCTGTCCTAGTTCTCCTGCTACTTCATTTGTTTTTCTCTTTGCTTGTGACTGCATCTCTTTCTGCATTAATTTAGACTGTTTCCAAAAAGGACATAATGTGGGAACCCCTAAGGTAATTTGTGTTACAGGCCCGTCTAACGGTAAATGTGTTGTCCATTGTCCATGTCCCATAATCCATACTAAATTTCCTGGACTCCTGATAGTTGTATCCTTACAGCTCAAAGTTTTACCCTTCTGGTCCTGCGGGAAAGCTCTTCCTGGGATTGTATGGTTAAGTTTTCTACACTCACAACCCCATTTTATAAGCATTCTGACTGGTGCCAAAGTAATTTGATTCTCTGGAGTGTCACAGGTGAGAATTTGGGTGCAGTTCCAATTTTCTTTTGTGGCGCTCAAAGTTTTTGTAGAAGTGCTGGTTTGAGATACTTTTGTGTGAGTGGCATTTCTGCTTCCCGTCCATTGGACACACCAATTAACTTGTCCAATGTAACTATAATGTTCTAATATGCTGGGGCCCCATACCGTTTTCCAACTGTCCCACGAGGATTCCTGCCGGGACGAGTTCTGGCATATCATTTCATAATAGCTTTCATTTTTAGGTATTCTTTTCTTTTGCCAATGTGGTATAAAACATTCCCACTTAGCAGCATCTTCAGGTTTTACTTTTCCCCCTGCCGCTAATTGAATTCCCCAATCCCTAATTTGTCCTAACCTCCCATGGCTAATTAGACAATCCTTATAGGTTAATATTCTTAATGTTTCTCCAACCTTTTCCCATATTACTTCAATTTCGATTTTATTTTGTAATTTTAATTCACAACTTCCATTCTTACCTCTTTTTATTAGGGGTAAATTTCCTACTGGAATCACTCCCCAAGGGATTGGTTCCCCTGCAGCTTGTGGCAGAGGTAAACATGCCGTTATTTTTGATACGTTTTGTATTTGTCCAAAATCTCGAATTAACCCTACTACTAATTTTGTTGTTCCTGGTTTCTCTGTAATGCCAAGCTTGTATCTCTCAATCCCTTCCACATATCTACTCGTGCACTGACTAGTATTACCTGCACCGAGTACCCCCTTCGAGTTTTATTTTCATTTAAAATACCTACATTTATGTCCCCATAATCAAAGCTTTCTCTAATCCACACAATGCATGAGAATTGTCCTACCTGATCAGCTTGCATATGAGATATTGTCAATGTGGTGTTACCTCTTTGCTGTTCCATATCCCAAAATGTCACGATTTCTTCTGTAAATACTTCATCTGTGGTGATTTGTCTCCAGGCTACCTTTACTTCTTTTAATCCAGCTCTCTGGTTGTCAGAAAACAGACAGGTTAAATTTATTCCCGCACCTTCTGGCACCATTACATCTGGCTCCGGAACTGTAATTTTAACAAATGCTTCTCCCACCTGCATTATACAGACTAATGTTAAAAGAACTAAGTCCTTGCCCTGAACACCAGCTTTGTTGCTGACAGAGGCTGTACTTCCCATCTTGACGGGACCTTCTTGATTCGAGTGTAGTGAATCCAGTTGTCGATCCCTTGGACTTTCACTGCCATGTAGGTAGTCATGATCACTTGGTGAGGACCATCCCATACTTCTTTCAAGGGTTCCGTATTCCAGTTCTTCACGTATACTTGATCTCCTGGCTGGATGTCATGGACAGGATTTTCCAAGGGCAGAGGCCGGTTCCACTGCAATGCTCCCCGCAGCGCTGTAAGGACTTTATGTAAAGACAAAATGTAACTCAACAATACTTGATCTCCTACTAAGTGAGGGTCCCCTTTGTAAGTTGCAGCATGATATGGCTTGCCATACAAAATTTCGTATGGACTTACTCCTATCTTTTCTCTGGGTTTAATCCTGATTCTTAGCAAGGCTAGAGGTAGTGCCTGAGGCCACTGTATCTTTGCTTCCTGACAAATTTTCTTAATCTGCCCTTTTAATGTCTGATTCATCCGTTCTACCTGGCCACTAGATTGTGGTCTCCAGGGTGTATGGAGATCCCAAGCTATCCCTAATACTCTGGCTACCTCTTGGACTACTCCAGCTACAAAGTGAGGTCCCCTATCTGAGGACATTCCTAATGGGATCCCAAATCTAGGAATGATTTCTCATAGTAAGGTTTTAATTACTTCCTTTGCCTGGTTAGTCCTGCACGGGAAAGCTTCCGGCCACCCTGAAAAAGTACACACATACACCAGTAAATAACGGTACCCTTGTGCTTTTGGTAGCTCTGAGAAATCTATTTGCCAATAGTCTCCTGGTTGCGGCCCTACTTGTAACTTTCCTAGTTGTATTTGCCTTCGTGTCACTGGGTTATTTTTAATACAGACAGGACACATGGCAGTTAATCCGTTTTGCCATTGTTAACATCTGGTTGGAAATCACCTCATGTTTTAAAAATTGTACCAATGCGTCTGCTCCCCAATGGCACTTTTTATGTTCGATTTCTAAAATTGTTTTCATTACTTTTGTTGGCAGTACAACCTGACCTTCAGCTGTGACATACCATCCTTTTTCGTTCTTCTGGGCCTGGAGAAATTGAGCAAGCTTCTCATCTTCATGTGTATACCATGGTTTCTGCTCAAGAAAAGAAGTTGCAGGGTTAATTCGCACTGGCAATAAAGCTAATTGTGTCCATACCTTTCGGGCAACCTGTTTGGCAACTCTGTCAGCCAACTGGTTTCCTTGGAATGCTTTTCCCTCTTCCTTTTGATGTCCATTTACATGCATCACTGCCACTGCCTGAGGTTTATGCACTGCTTCCAATAGTGCTAATATTTGTTCTTTGTGCTTAATTTCTGATCCTTGAGAATTCAACAGTCCTCTTTCTTTCCACAGTGCTCCATGTACATGTATTACTCCAAAGGTGTATTTTGAATCAGTCCAAATGTTTACTCTTTTCCCTTGACTCAATTCTAAGGCTCTCACCAGAGCATGTATCTCGGCTTTCTGGGCTGAAGTTCCTGGGGTTAAAGCTTGAGCTTCTGTTATTTGTGTCAAAGTCACTAGTGCGTATCCCGCATACCTGGTTCCGTTTTCCACAAAGCTGGATCCATCTGTAAACAGTTCCCATTCCGGATTCTCCAAAGGCTCATCAGGTTCTTCTGGCTGGCATATACCTGTTCAATGATTTCTACGCAGTCATGTGTCAATTCGCCTCCTTCTTCCTGGCTGCTGCTCCTAAGAAATTCTGCTGGGTTGAGATGATTAGTTATTTTCAATTCAATGTCATCTTGTTCTCGGAGAAGTGCCTGGTATTGTAACATGCGGCTTGACGAGAGCCAATGCCCCCCTTTTTGTTCCAAAACCGCAAAGACCATGTGGGGAACAAATACTTCCATCCTTTTTCCCAGAGTCAATTTTCTGGCTTCCTGAATTAGAAGCACTGTTGCTGCCACAGCTCTAAGACAACCTGGCCATCCGGCACTCACAGAGTCTAGCTGCTTTGAGAAGTACCCCACCGGGTGCTTCCATGAGCCCAGTTTTTGGGTGAGCACCCCTATTGCCAGTCTCTGTCTCTCATTTATGTATAGTTGAAAAGGTTTTGTAAGATCTGGCAATCCTAGTGCTGGGGCTTCCTTTAAGGCTTGTTTCAGACTCTGGAATGCTTTTTCTTGCGTTTGTCCCCACTGAAACACAGGGCTTTTGGCTGCCTCATACAGGGGTTTTGCTTTTAGTCCAAATTCCGGGATCCACAAGTGGCACCACCCTACCATGCCCAAAAAGGATCTTAACTCTTGTGGATTTCGTGGTGTGGGTATGGTGCAAATTGCTTGTATTCGATTAACTCCCAACTTTCGCACCCCTTGTGAAATTTCGCAGCCTAGGTAAATTACTTGGGTTCTTACCAGCTGAGCTTTTTCTTTCGATACTCGGTATTCCAGCTTGTCCCAGCATATTAAGTAATCAATAGTGAGTCTGAGGCAAACATCCTTTTCTGTGGAGGCTATAAAAATGTCATCAACATATTGTAGGAGAACATATAAGAAAGGTGATTCTTTTACCTGAGTCATCTTCCATTCTTCTAACTCTCGAGCCAATTGATTTCCAAAAATAGTTGGTGAGTTTTTGAATCCTTGTGGTAGATGCGTCCAGGTGAGCTGCTTCTTGCGTCCCGTGTCTGGGTTCTCCCATTCAAAGGCAAAGTATTTCCTACTTTCAAGTGCCAAGGGGATACAGAAAAATGCATCTTTCAAATCAATCACTGTGAACCACTTAAACCTTTCCGACACAGCTGTCAACAATGTATACTGATTAGTTACTACTGGGTGTATATCTTTAGTGATGTTATTAATTGCTCTTAAATCTTGAACTAATTTATACTTACCATTTGGCTTTCTGACTGGGAATATCGGAGTATTGAATTTTGACTCACATTCCTGTAAAATTTCCAAGCTAAGAAATTGTTCAATTATGGGTGCTATTTCTATTCGTGCTTCCAATTTCAAAGGATATTGTCTTACCCTTACTGGGGAGGCTCCTTCCTTTAGTTTTATTACAACTGGTTGTGCTGCTTTTGATTTTCCAGGTACTCCTGTTTTCCATACCCATGGTACTACAGCTTGTTCTATTTCTTGTGGTATTTCTGCTGCTTCAACTTCTTTTACTACAAACAACTTAGCAATATTCTCTCAGGAAATTCCAATCTTACTCTACCTTTTTCAAATATTATCTTTGCCTCTAACATTGACAATAGATCCCTCCTGAATAGCGATTCTGGGCTATTTGGCATATATAAAAATTGATGATTCAAATTCTTTCCCCCCAAATTTTATATCTAATGGCCGCAAAAATAGTTCGTTCCTCAACTTGTCCCGTAACCCCCACCACTTGGATAGTAGAATCACTCAAAAGGTCCTAGCTTAGTGTTAACAGCTGAATATGATGCCCCCGTATCTACTCTAAATTCTAATGGTTCCCCATCTACTTCCATTATTACCTTTAAATCCTGGTCTAGTCAGCTCTGATTTTGGTAATTCCCCATCATAAGGGCTTGGGCGACACCTTGGGGATTTCCCGGGAAAGCACCTGTATTATTCATCAATCCCTGATTTCCATTCCCGCTGGCTATAATTCCTCCCCCAAAACCCATTCCTTGGTTGAGAGGACACTCATTTTTCTAATGTCTTCTATTTTTACATAGAGCACATTGATCTATCCCTAGCTGTATTTTTCCTCTTCCCATATTAAATTGACCCATAAGTCCTCCCGCACCCATTGGCATTCCCCCCTTTGCTATTCCCCTTCCCCCTCCTCGTCCAAGTCCACGACTCCTCCCTCTCATATTATTTCCAGGCTGCTTGCTGTAACACCGCCAACATAGTAGCCTGTTGTTTCCTGGCCTGTTTCTTTTTCCCTATTATTATATACCTTCCACGCAACTTCCAACAGTTTATCTAAATTCCGAGTATCCTCTCCCTCCAATTTCTGTAATTTCTTTCTAATATCTTCCTGAGACTGCCCCATAAAATTAATGCTAGCTGTAATTTTCCCTGATTCCCCTTCAACTTCTAAATTAGTGTATCTACGAGCTGTCTCCTTAAGCCGCTCTAAAAAGGTTGACGGAGACTCATTCTTTTCCTGTCTGACCTGAATACAACTTAGACCAATTCAAAGTTTTTGGTATTCCATTCCGTATTCCTTCTGTTAACAAATCCTGATAAGCTTTAAGTCTCCGAGACCCGCCCGTCGAGTTGGGATCCCACTCCGGATCTTCCCTAGGTACTAAATCATTTACTTGTACCATCCACAAGCAGCAACCTAATCATTTCTCGTGCTTTCTCTGTCATAGCTTTAAACACCATTTCCTTTTCAGTAGAATCCATTATTGTGTCTAACAAAACTTGTAAATCATTCCAATCTGGGTTCTGAGTCTTAATTACCATTTTTACTACCCACGCAGTTCGTTCAGGATCCTCCCGATACGCCCCCGCTGATTGTTTCCAAATTAGTAAATCATTCGGAGAGAAGGGAACTTTCACTATGACCCGTTCCCCCTGCAGCCCGACAGCTTCACGGAGCGGAACCATTAAATGAGCACCTTCTTCCTTTTTCTTCCTTTCCACCTCCCACCGCCCTCTCCAAGTTCTTTCACATAAGGGGGTCCGTGGTATATCAGTGGTTTCTATTTTTGCTTCCCGATCCTCCCTTTCTACCTCTGGCATACTTCCTCCACGTTCCTCATCGGAGGGGCACTAGGGGCTATCAGCAAAGAAACATCCTCCTCAGGTTCCGAAAACCTAACCGAGCATTCCTTCTCTTTCTGCCAACCCTTACATCCATCACAATTCTGCTTTAATGTCTTCAAAACCATGATCCCACACTCCTTTTGACACTCCGGTTTATCTTTCAAATAATAAAAGAGGTCTAGATACGGTATTTCATCCCATTTTTCATTACTTTGCAGAAAATGCATCAAAGGTGTAATAATGTCAGGATTCAGTGTACCGTTCCTAGGCCATTGCATACCATCGGGTTCATATAAAGGCCATACATAATTACAGAAATCAATCAATTTCCTTTTACTTAGTTCTTGACCAAAATTCCCCACATTCCAATGTTGTAATAAACAGCCCAAAGGCGAATCGTCCGGGATTTCTATCCCAGAACTTGCCATAGTTCTAAACGTTTTTAAAGACATCATTTCACCTCTTTTTATTTTTTTTATTTTTTTTTTTTACAATATACACCACACAACACTCACACCCTTTCCACAAACCTTGCCAAACTGCACACCACACACAACACTCACACCCTTTCCACAAACCTTGCCACACTGCACACCACACACAACACTCACACCCTTTTCCACCAATCCACCAATCTTGCCTTTCTCGTCGCCGCGAGTGGCAAGTGCTGAACCTGCGCAGTCACTGCCGCGTCTGACAGTCAGCGCCTAGGCTTTTCCACAACCTTAAAGACGTCTGTGACCCCCGTGCGGAATCGCCGTTCCGACTTAATCGGCAGGCCCCCCTTCCCCTCAATAAAAGAAATAAAGCACCTTTGGGCTTACCTCCAGGTCGTCCGTCAGGCGCGGGGTCGGGCACGGGTTGATGTTCTCCCCAGAAATCACCTGGTGCCGGCGTGGAGTGGATCAGCCCATGAACCGCCCCAGCCACCTCCGGAGTCCCATCTGGGTCGCCAGGAAAACTGTTGCCCGATGCCCCAAACAGAACACAAACTAACAGAGTCAGTTTATGCGGTGCTTTATTCAGGGCCCGGGGAACCTGTGGACTAGCGTCCAAAGTCAGGATCCCACAGCTCCCTTTTTCCATCAGGTTTTTATACCTTTTTACAAAGTGGTCTACGTGCAGAAATACACATTCTTCAAAACAATACAGATACATAAATCTTGCAGGTATCATTCCTAAAAGTTATAAATTCTAGCATGCTTGTCTACTCAGAACTATAGGCTACCCCCCTTAATCCCCCTTGCATGTTTGCCCATCACCAGAACCCTTTATTTATTATTATTATACTTTAGCCTTATCTTGAAAGTTTCTAGATGTCCTATATGCTCTACTAAATCCTTTGATTATTGTTTTCACAGTTCTAAATGTTCTATATGCTCTACTAATTCTTTTCACTATTGTTTCACAAGGTAGGTTCTCAGGGCCTGTCCGAAAACTGCAGTTTTCTAAGCCTTAGCATGACTACTACTATATCTACATTAGTCCTTTTTCTCATTATTTTGGTATCACTACTGGGGAGAGGGGGCTGCAGTACCTCTTTTTTCCAGAAGGGGACAGCACTACTTTGGGGGGGGGGGGGTGGGTTGCAGTACCGGTTTTGTCCACGAGGAAGCAGCACTACTGGTTGGGGGTCCGCAGTACCTGTTCTGTCTGCAAGTGGACAGCACTACTTGGCTCCAGTACTGGTTTTGTCCGCAAGGGGGCAGCACTGCTGAAGGGGGAGGGGGGGCTGCAGTACCAGTTTTGTGCACAAGGGGGCAGCACGGCTGGGAATGGGGGCCTGCCGTACCTGTTTTTGTCCAGAAGTGGACAGTACTACAAGGGGGGGGGGGCCGCAGTACTGGTTTTGTCCACAAAGGGGAGGCACTAATGAGGGGGGGAGGACCGGCGGCACCGGTTTTGTCCACAAGGGAGCAGCACTACTGGAAGTGGAGGGGAGTAGCAATACTGGTTTTATCCACAAGGGGGAAGCACTGATGTGGGTGGGGCTGCAGTACAGGGATTTTGGCTCAAGGGGGCAGCACTATTGAGGAGGGGGAGGCTGCAGTACTGGTTTTGACCACACAAGTACAGCACTACTGGGGGGGAGCTGCCGTACCTGTTTTGTCCACAAGGATACAGCACTACTGGTGGGCGGGCTGCAATGCTGGTTTTGTCCACAAGTGGGCAGCACTTCTGGGGGGGTGGGCTCCATTACCTGCTTTGTCCACAACGGGGGAGCACTACAAAAGGGGGTAGGGGGCTGAAGCACCTGTTTTGTCCACAAGGGGGAAGACCTACTGAAGTTAGGGGGCTGCAGTACCCGATTTGTCCACAAGGGAGCAGCACTACTGGAAGGGGGGCCTGGAGTACCGGTTTTGTCCAGAAGGAGGCAGCAGTACTGGGGAGGGGGTGGCTGCTGTGCCATTTTTTTCCACAAGGGGGCAACACTTCTGGGGGGTGGGCTGCAGTACCTGTGTTGTCCACAAGGATCCAGCACTGCTGGGGGGCGGGCGGCTGCCGTACCAGTTTTGTACACAAGGGGGCAGCACTACTGATGGGGGTGGGCTGCAGTACCGGTTTTGTCTACAAGTGGACAGCACTTCTGGGCAGGGGGGACTGCAGCTCCTGCTTTTGTCCACGAGGGGGCGGCACTACTGGTGTGAGGGGCTGCAGTACAGGTTTTATCCACACGGGAGAAGCACTACTGAGGGGGGAGGGCCAGCAGCACCGGTTTTGTCCACAAGGGGACAGCACTACTAGGAGTGATGGGGGGGCGGGGGTGGGGGCTGCAGTACCAGTTTTATCCACAAGGGGGCCGCACTGATGGTAATGGGGCTGCAGTACTGGGTTTGTTCACAAGGGGGCAGCACTAGTGAGGAGGGGGAGGCTGCAGTATTGGTTTTGACCACACGAGTACAGCACTACTGGGGGGGGGAGCTGCAATGCCAGTTTTGTCCACAAGTGGGCAGCACTTCTGGGGGGTGGGCTCCAGTACCTGTTTGTCCACAACGGGGGAGCACTACAAAGGGGGGTAGGGGGGCTGCAGTACCTGTTTTGTCCACAAGGGGGAAGACCTTCTGAAAGGGGGGGCTACAGTACCCATTTTGTCCACAAAATGTCAGCACTACAGAAGGAGGGGGGCCAGGAGTACCAGTTTTGTTCACAAGGGAACAGCACTACTGGGAGGGCGAGGGGGGATGGTGCAGTACCGGCTTTGTACACAAGGAATCAGCACTACTGGGTGGGGCACCACAGTACCTGTTCTGTCCAAAACGGGGCAGCACTGCTGGGAGGAGGGGCTGCAGTACAGCTTTTTTCTCAATGAGCAGCACTACTTTTGCAGAGGGCTGCAGTACCTGCTTTTGTCCATGAGGGGTCGGCACTACTGGTGCAAGGGGTCTGCAGGACATGTTCTGTCCACAAGGGTGCAGCTCTGCGGAGGGGGGGAAGCTGCAGCACTGGTTTTGTCCACAAGGGGACAGCACTACTGGGAGTGGGGGTGGGGCTGCAGTACTGGTTTTATCCAAAAGGGGGCCGCACTGTTGGGACTGCTCTTGCAGTACTGGTTTTGTTCACAGGGGGCAGCACTAGTGAGGAGGGAGGGTCTGCAATGCCAGTTTTGTCCACAAGGGGGAAGAACTAGTGAGGAGGGGGAGGCTGCAGTACTGGTTTTGACCACACGAGGGCAGCACTACGTGGCGGGAGGGAGATCCCATACCTGTTTTGTCCACAAGGATACAGCACTACTGGTGGGCGGGCTGCAATGCCGGTTTTGTCCACAAGGGGGCAGCACTTCTGGGGGGGTGGGCTGCAGTACCTGTTTTGTCCACAATGGGGCAGCACTACTGAGCGGAGAAGGGGGGCTGCAGTACCCGTTTTGTCCATGAGGGAGCAGTACTACTGGAAGGGGTCAGCAGTACCCATTTTGTCCACAAAATGTCAGCACTACTGAAAGGGGGGGGGGGGGGGGCGGCAATACCAGTTTTGTCCACAAGGGGGCAGCCCTAGTGAGGAAGGAGGGGCTGCAGTTCCGGTTTTCTCCACAAAAGGGCAGCACTACTGGGGAGAGGGGGCTGCAGTGCCTCTTTTTTTCCAGAAGGGGACAGCACTACTTTGGGGGGGGGGGGTTGCAGTACCGGTTTTGTCCACGAGGAAGCAGCACTACTGGTTGGGGGTCTGCAGTACCTGTTCTGTCTGCAAGTGGACAGCACTACTTGGCGGGGAGGGCTCCAGTACCGGCTTTGTTCACAAGGGGGCAGCACTGCTGGAAGTGGGGGGGGGCTGCAGTACCGGTTTTATCCACAAAGGGGCAGCATTGATGTGGGTGGGGCTGCAGTACAGGGATTTTGCACAAGGGGGCAGCACTATTGAGGAGGGGGAGGCTGCAGTACTGGTTTTGACCACATGAGTACAGCACTACTGGAGGGGGAGCTGCCGTACCTGTTTGTCCACAAGGATACAGCACTACTGGTGGGCGGGCTGCAATGCCGGTTTTGTCCACAAGTGGGCAGCACTTCTGGGGAGGTGGGCTGCAGTACCTGTTTTGTCCACAAAGGGGAAGACCTACTGAAAGGGGGGCGTTGCAGTACCCATTTGTCCACAAAATGTCAGCACTACTGGAAGCAGTCGGCAGTACACGTTTTGTCCACAAAATATCAGTACTGCAAAAGGAAGGGGGTCGGGAGTTCCACTTTTGTCCACAAGGGGGCAGCACTACTGGAGTGGGGGGCTGCAGTATCGGTTTTATCCACAAGGGGGCAGCACTACTGAGTAGGGAGTGGGCTGCAATAATGCTTTTCTCTACAAGGGGCAGCACTACTGAGGGAGGCGGGGCTGCAGTACTGGTTTTGTCCACCAGCGGTCAGCACTAGTGAGGAGGGGGGCTACAGAACGGGTTTTGTCCACATGGGGACAGCACTACTGGGGGGAGCTGCAGTACCAGTTTTGTTCACAAGGAATCAGCCACTACTGAAGAGGAGACTGCAGTGCCGGTTTTGTCCACAATGGGGCAGCACTGCTGAAGAGAGGGAGCTGCAGTACCTGTTTTGCCCACAAGGATACAGCGCTACTGGTGGGGGGGGCCTGCAGTACCTGTTTTGTCCACAAAGATACAGCACTTGGTCCACAAGAGGGGCAGCACTAATGAAGGGGGGGGCTGGCGGGTACCAGTTTGTACAGAGAAAGACAGCACTACTGGCAGGTGGTGGTCAGTACTGGTTTTGTCCACAAGGGGAAACAGCAATACTGAAGAAGGGAGGGCTGCAGTGCCTGTTTTGTCCACGAGGTGGCAGCACTACTGGTGTGGGGGGTCCACGAGGTGGCAGCACTACTGGTGTGGGGGGCAGCAGTACCAGTTTTGTCGACAAGGGGGCAGCACTACTGAGGGGGGGGGGGACGGCAGTACTGGTTTTCTCCACAAGGGGGCAGTAGTACTTGGGGGGTGGGGCTGCAGTACCTATTTTGTCCACAAGGAAGCAGCACTGTTAAGGGGGGGGTGGGGCTGAAGTACCTCTTTTGTCCACAACTGGATGGACATACTGAGCGGGGGGGGGGGGGGAGGTGCTGTACCGTTTCTGTCCACAAGGAATCTGCACTACTTGGGGAGGGGAACGCAGTACTGGTTTTGTCCACAAGGGGACAGCACTGCTGAGGGGGGGGTGCTGCGGTATCAGTTTTGCCTAAAAGAGGGCAGCACTACTGAAGGGTGGGGGGCGGCGGTACCAGTTTGTCCAAAAGGGGACAGGACTAGTAGGGGGGGTGGGGGCAGTAACGGTTTTGTCCAAAATGAAGCAGCACTACTGGGGTTGGGGCTGCAGTACCTGTTTTGTCCACAAGGGGGCAGCACTAGTGAGGAAGCAGGGCTGCCGTGCCTGTTTTTTACACAAAAGAGCAGCACTACTGGTGTGCGGGGCTGCAGTACCAGTTTTGTCCGCAAGGGGGGTAGCATTACTGGGGGGGAGGTTACAGCATTGGTTTTGTCCATGAAGAAAGCAGCACTACGGTTGTGGCCGCAGTACCGTGTTCTGTCCACAAGGAGGCAGCACTGCTGAAGGGGGGGAACTGCAGTAGCCATTTTGTCCTCAAGAGGACAGCACCAGTGATGAGGGGGGGCCAGCAGTACTGGTTTTGTCCACAAGGGGACAGCTATACTGGGGGGGAAGCTGCAGTACCTTTTGGTCCACAATTGAGAAGCACCATTGAGGAGGAGGGGACTGTGGTACCGGTTTTGTCCACACGGGGACAGCACTACTGGGGGGGGAAAGCTGCAGTACCTGTTTTGTCCACAATGGGACAGCACCATTGAGGAGGGGACTGTGGTACCGGTTTTGTCCACACGGGGATAGAACTACAGGGGCGGAGAGCTGCAGTACCTGTTTTGTCCTCAAGGAAGCTGCACTACTAGGGGGGGAGCTGCAGTGCCGGTTTTGTCCACAAGGGGACAGCACTTCTGGGGGATATGGGCTGCAGTACCTGTTTTGTCTACAACGGGACAGCACTACACGGTGGGGGGAGGCTGTAGTACTGGTCTTGTCCAAAAGGGAGCAGCACTATTGAAGGGGGGGGGGGTGCTGCAGTATGGTTTTCTCCACAAGAGGGCAGAACTTCTGAAGGGGGAAGCCAGTGATACTAGTTTTGTCCACAAGGGGACAGCACTAGTGGGGGGAGGTGGGGCAGTACTGGTTTTGTCTACAACAGGGCAGCACTACTGGGCGGGGGCTGCAGTACCGGTTTTGTCCATGAGTGAGCAGCACTACTGCTGCGAGGGCTGCAGTACTGGTTTATTCCACATGTGGACAGCACTACTGGTGGGGGAGCTGCATTTCCTGTTGTGTCCACAAGGATACAGCCCTACTGGTGGGGTCGCTGCGTGCCAGTTTTGTCCAGAGAAAGCAGCACTACTGGTCGAGGGGTGGCAGTAACGGTTTTGTCCACGAGGGGCCAGGACTACTGGGGAGGGGGAGCCGCATTTCCTGTTTTGTCCACAATGATAGAGGATGACTGGTAGGGGGGCTGCGGTGCTAGTTTTTGTCCAAAATAGGGCAGCACTTCTGGGAGCTGGGCTGCAGTACCTGTTTTGTCAACAAGGGGACAGCACTACTGAAAGGGGGGTGTGCTGCAGTACCGGGTTTGTCCATGAGAAAGCAGCAATACTGGGGGGGGGGGGGGAGGGGGGGCTGCAGTACTGGTTTTGTCCGCAAGGAAGCAGCATAACTGAGGCAGCGGTGCCTGTAATACCGGGTTTGTCCGCAAGGGGACAGCATTCCTGAGGGTGTGGGGGATGCAGTACTGGTTTTGTTTACAAGGAGGCTAGCATAGTGAGGGAGGGGGGGCTGCAGTGCCGGTTTCGTCCACAAGGGGACAGGATTACTGGGATGGGGGCTCACTGCAGTAGACGGTTTTGTCCACAAGAGGGCGGCACTAGTGAGGGGGTGGGGCTCAGTATTGGTTTTGTCCACAAGGAAGCCAACTACTGGTGGGGAGCTGCAGTGCCGGTTTCACAAGGGGACAGAACTTCGGGGGGAGGGCCTGCAGTAGAGTTTTTGACAGGACGGGGCAGGGGAGCACTACGGTGGGGAATGGGGGCTGCAGTACCAGTTTTGTCCACAAGAGAGCGCATTCTCGGGGAGGGCTGAGTACTTGTTTTGTCCACAAGGAGCAGAACTACGTGAGGGGGGGTTGCAGTACGGTTTGTCACAAAGAGGAAGCATGACAGGGGGGGGGGGGACGGGGGCGGCAGTACCGGATCTGGTCACACGGAATCAGCACTACTGAGAGGGGGTGGCTGCGGTACCGGTTTTTCTACTGCTCTTCATCGAGGTGATTCCTGTCTGTTGGACTTCAAACTCATCACTGACAGAAGTGCAACATTCCTTTCCCATGGCAGCCCAGGCTCCTCCTTTGCCAGCCAAGCAGATAATCCAAGGCCAGGCAGCTTCTGTAGATGCCCCATTTGTGTTTGTTAGAGCTCACAGGATGTGCTGTTGGACATTTTCACAGTATCATTTTCTGCTTCTTCTAATAATCAATGCAGCTCATTAATATAAACTCCACAGGAGGAGGCAGTGCACATCGGGCACAGGGTGAACAAGAGTCTTTGGCTGTCTGTTCTACTGACATTGGCAGTGAGGGCAAAGCACAGAAATCCTTTCACATTGTGCCCTCCAACTCTATCAGGGCTCGGTTTCTACTGAAAGGAAATTTGAGTGAATCCTGTCAAACTGGTAATTGCATTCCTTTGTTCCACAGCACAGTTTTCTTTAACTGTCCCTGCACTGACTCCGTTACGAGTCAGAGCCCATGGACAGAGCTCTGGCCACCCCACAGGGGGGGCCCCCCCAAGGGAACCCCATTCCTCCCAACATGAGCTGAGAACACACCCAGCAATTAGTTACATTGAGTATTTTGGCTACTCTTTAAATTTTCATCATAATTTCCTGACTAATCCTTGGTGAAACTCTAGAGGTGTCTCTGGCAAACAAAGGTTCTGGCTGACTCTCAAGATACAACTCACAGACACAAGCAGCACTTTAGTGACAAGGCTGCTCATCCTTTTTCCTCCATCTCATCCGGGTCAGGAACAATAATTCCATTGTCCATGGAGCTGGTGCCTTTTTAATTCCAGAATAATGTCCCCAGGTCCTTTGCTGCTCAGCTGTACCATGCTGCCTGTGCCTGACAAGGCTTGGTGGGTCCTTTCCCCTCCGGCTGGGAGGGGGCACCCAGGCTCCTGGTTGGAATTCCTGTGGAAGTCCCTCAGTGCCACATCAGCCTTCACATGGAGCACCGTGGGTCAGAGCATTTTCCAAAGGGGCCCTTGGGGCAAACAGGGATATTTGGTCAGGCAGGATCTGTAAAACAACATCCCATAACATCCACTTGTTCTCACACAGAGCACTTGGCTGCAGGGACACATTCCCATGGCTCCTGCCCAGGTTTCAGGATTCAGACAGTGCTGTCTTTGCCCAGAGCTGTTCCTCCAGCTGGCTCAGGAGGCCATTTGGCCTCTGCACCCACACTCTGGTTCCATTTTTAGGGCTGCTGGATCCAAACCCTTTATCTCCACAAACAGTACTGATTTGAGGTGCAGCTCCTTTTCACACTATTGGTTTCAAAACTGGAATATCAATAATTGTGCTACTGTGCCATGGGGCTACATAATCCAATCTTGCTCACTATGGTTGAAAAGGATTACTTTGATTTCTCCTTGACAATCTGCAGCAATTACTGTTCCTGTGACAGGAACACTTTGCAAGGCCAAGCTCCAGTGAGCAGTTCCCCAACCAAAGTGTCCTGGAGGAATCAGAATTCCTCTTTCTGTACTGAGAACTCTCATTTGCTTCTGATTTATCCTAATTAATTCCAGTGCATCCCAGTCCAGCCCTGCAGCCTCTGGGGGCCCCTGTCAGGGGCCATCACACCCAGAACAATTTCCCAGCAAGTCCAAGTCTCACTGGCCATGGCTGCATTTGCAAACTGGTGCAGCCATGCACACCCAGGGGCTTTCCATTTCCCTGTGGGCCCATTGTTAAGGGTCTGGAGCACATCTGGAGATGGGTTGCCATCAGGACAGGCTCTCATCTCCTCATTTTTTCAACTGCTCTCTTAACAAACATTCATCTGTTCAACCAGTCCTGCAGCTTGTGGATAGTCTGGTATATGAAAAACCCAGCAGTCTCCATCACTGTGTTTTCCACAGCAACAGAACACATTCCACATCACAGTATCAGCAAATCCCATTAAAACAGCCAATTTCATCCCTCCCTCCTTTATTCCTTATAAACAATCTCACAGAGTTTACCAGTGACCTTCATGTCCTTGTTAATGCTGTTCTGTAGGGTATTTAGTGTTACATCCCTGAGCAACCAGAGCTAACACATTAGTATTGTCAGCATTTCACATTATTATTATTTACTTGATCTACAAATAAATATATTATCTGATTATAATTAATAGATACATCCATATATAATATTATATCATTTTTATTTCACTAACACAAAGAATTTCAAGCTCAAGATTAAAACTTTTTCTGTGGCTCCACGTGGGAGTGTTCCAACAAAAACTGTTCCTTCTGTTGGTGCTGTTTCCAATATGATCTTAACAAAATCCACCCTCATCATCCCAAACCCACAAGTTCTTCTCCTTTTTCCATATGCAGTTTTTGGATGCATTTGAAGACATCCAGTGGTTCAGCCTCTTTTAACTGACTGCTCCACTGCTCACAGGCTGCTCTGACCTCAGCCCAGTGCAGAGACAGCAACTCTAGGGAAGGGCTTTGCATCCAGCAATTCCACATGGCTCTGATTCCTCACACTGACATTTAAAAAGTGACATTTTGCTGTGATCCAGCCAGACTATGCCAATTTGGTTTTACCAGTGGGCAAGGTCAGCACCAAAGACACAGACACCAACGGAAGGAATCAGTGTCATTTTCTAAAGTTCAGAGCAGCAAAGAATCACAAAAGGAGCAGCTGAGCAATGAGATAAATAAAGAAGTTCAGCAGCCATAAATTAAGGGTTACAAATAGTAAACAACAATGTTGAATTGTTAAAAGTAATTTTTAAGAGTTGTCCCCTCTGTTAAAATGTTAAGCTACTTTCCGTTCTTGATGTGCATGTTCTGTATCCCCCGGTTCACCCTCTGTTTGTACTCCCCAATTAATCCCAGTTCTGGTTCAATCACTTCCTACTTCCGCCCTGTCCCCTCACCTCACTTCCGGCCGCCTGCTGCTGCTCCCTGTCAATCAAAAGACGCTGCCCCCATATGCAAAGTCTCCAAAACTCCCAAGAAACACCTCTTCAGTGGAAGTCCAAACCAGACAAAAACGCCTCAAGAATAGCAAAGTGACACCTAATACATAACACAACTAATACCAGACAGCTAGAAAAATCACAACCTGCTAGAAGTCCTTATCTAACTGGATGTTACCTAAGAAGTAGTGCAACAAGATGACAACCCTAGACAAGCCAAGCTGAGTTCTCTATGTGTGTGTGAGGACTGGAACTCCCCATCCTGTCTACGGATGGGATGGCACAAGGACCTCCTCTCCACATCCGAGACTGGTTCTGTGGCAGCAGCAGGTGGCGGCCTTCCCGCAACTCCCCCTTAATAATAAAAGAGCTGCATTTTAATAAAGGCCTTGGCCCTGATTATTTATAACACCTTCCCACTTTAAATCTTGTAGTTCAGGACCCTGTCCCGATTCTAGGTCTCAAATTCCCAATCCTTGCCTCCTTCCCATTCCATTCCCACACACAGTCCCAATCTCAGTCCCATTCCATTATTCCCATTGCCATTTCTGGTCCCTGTACACATTCCCTGTGCCTGTCCCTTTTTCTGGTCCCATACTGGATCCCTGTTCCCACTCCGGGTCCCAGTCCCTCATTCCAGGCCCCATTCTCAGTCCCAGTCTGCATTCCCGTTCCCATTCCCAGTCCCTGTCCTGTATTTCAGGTCTTGGTCCCCTAATCATGGTCCGTATCCCCATTCCAAGTCTACAACTCCTGGTCCCCGGTCCTCATCCTGGTCCCTGTCCCCATTCCCCATGTACCTGTCCCACTCACCCCGTCCCATTCTCAGTCTTGCTCTCGATCCTGTAGTCCTGGTCCCGTCCCTTATTCCTGGTTCCCTTCACGGTTTCAGTCTTGTAGCCCAGGTCCCCTGTCCCCTTCTAGGTGCCAAATTCTCGGACCCTGTCTTCTTCCTGGTCCCATTCCCACACCCAGGCCCATTCTCAGTCCCCATTCCATTATTCCCATTGCCATTCCCAGTCCCGTACACATTCCCTCTCCCTGTCCCCTTCCCTAGCTCCCATTCCCAGTCCCAGTCCCCTGTCCCTCTCCTGTATTCCTGGTCCCTATTCCCTTCCCGGCCCATACCCTGGTCCCTGTTCTCATTCCAGGTCCCAGTGTCCCTCATTCCAGGTCCCCATTCTCAGTCCCAGTCGCATTCCATTCCCTATTCCCTAGTCCATGTCCGTATTCCAGGTTATTGGTCCCTAGTACCGTTGTCCTATCTCCATTCCATGTCCACAATTCACGGTCCCGGTTCTCATTCGCTCCCTGGTCACAATCCCAGTCCCTGTCCCCATTCCCAGTCCCTGTTCCCTTTCCTTCTCTCTGTCCCCATACCCGGTCCTATTTGCAGTCCCTGTCTTCATTCCCAATCCCGGTCCCCATTCCTGCTCCCTGTCCCCATTCCCTATCTTGTTCCC
This sequence comes from Erithacus rubecula, assembly GCF_903797595.1. Lineage (NCBI taxonomy): Eukaryota > Metazoa > Chordata > Aves > Passeriformes > Muscicapidae > Erithacus > Erithacus rubecula. The sequence continues at coordinate 79,976 of NW_027635994.1, read as the reverse complement.
TCTCACCGGATGCCGCCGCCATTGCTCCGTTCCCCTCACGCCGCTCACATGACCACGGCAACCCCGCGCTGCTCCCCCCACCAATCCCAGTGTGCGATTTCTCCTGAATTTGCATGACCACGCCCACAGCTCTGACCCCGCCCACCACCAGCCACAGCTGCTTTCAGTTGCTCTTTGCTCCCAGTTCCCTCCAGTGCTCCCAGTAAGAGCGGCACTGGCAGGGAAAGCGCTCCCAG
>NW_027635994.1:52634-79240 GCF_903797595.1 Erithacus rubecula | reverse complement strand
CAGCACTACTGGAAGCAGTCGGCAGTACACGTTTTGTCCACAAAATGTCAGCACTGCAGAAGGAAGGGGGTCAGGAGTGCCACTTTTGTCCATAAGGGGGCAGCAGTACTGAGTGGCAGTACAGCTCCTCAAGGAAGCAGCACTACTTGTGCAGAGGGCTGCATTTCTGGTTTTGTCTCCAAGGGGACAGTACAGCTGAAGGGAAGGGGGGGGGCTGCAGTACCAGTTTTGTCCACAAAAGGGCAGCACGAATGAGGAGAGGGGAACTGAATTTCCTGTTTTTTCCACCAGGATACAGCACTACTGGTGCAAGGGGCTGCAGCACCAGTTTTGTCCACAAGGGGACAGCACTGCTGGTACGGGGGACTGCAGTACTGGTTTTGTCTTTGTCCACAAGGATACAGCACTACTGGTGGGGAGCTGCAGTGCTGGTTTTGTCCACAAGAGGACAGCACTACTGGAGTGGGGGGGCCGCAGTGCCGGTTTTGTCCACAAGGGGGCAGCACTACCGGGTGGGGTGCGGCAGTACCAGTTTTGTCCACAACGGGTCAGCACTACTGGAAGAGGGCCTGCAGTACCGGTTTTGTCCAGAAGAAAGCAGCAGTACACGGTGGGGGGAGGAGGCTGCAGTACCGGATTTATCCACAAGGGGTCAGCACTACTGAGGAGGGAGTGGGCTGCAGTAATGCTTTTGCCTACAAGGGGGCAGCACCACTGAGGGAGGCGGCGCTGCAGTACCGGTTTTGTCTACAAGGGGGCTGCACTAGTGAGGAAGGGGGCTGCAGTACCGGTTTTTACTACATGAGGACAAAACTACTTGGGGGCCTGCAGTACTTGTTTTGTTCACCAGGATACAGCACAACTGAAGAGGGGACCGCAGTTCCGGTTTTGTCCACCGGGGGGAGCACTTCGAGAGGGTGGGCTGCAGTACCTGTTTTTGTCCATAAGGGGATAGCACTACTGGAGGGGGGGGCCCTGTAGTATCGGTTTTATCGACAAGGGGGCAGCACTTTTGAAAAGCGGGACCTGCAGTACCGGTTTTGTCCACAAGGGGTCAGCACTACCGGAAAAGGGCCTGCAGTACCGGTTTTGTCCACAAGAGGGCAGCTGTAGTGGTTGGGGGGGGGGGGGGCACTGTGCCGGATTTTTCCACAAGGGGGGCAGCACTTCTGGGGGGTGGTCTGCAGCACAAGTTTTGTCCACAAAGGGACAGCACTGCTGGTATGGGGGGCTGCAGTACTGGTTTTGTCTACGATGGGGCAGCACTGCTGATGGGGGGCCTGCAGTACCTGTTTTGTCCTCAATGGGGAAGCACTACTGAAAGGGGGATGGCGCTGTACAGGATTTGTCCACAAGGGGGCCGCACTACTGGAAGGAAGCGGCAGTACCGGTTTTGTTCACAAGGGGATAGACATAGTGGGGGGGGGGGGGCTGCTGTTCCAGATTTGTTCACAAAGGGGCAGCACTACTGGTTTGGAGACTGCAGTACCCGTTTTGTACACAAGGAGTCAGAAGTACTGGTGGCAGGGGCTACAGTACCGGTTTTGTCGACAAGGGGGCAGCATTACTGGGGATGGGGCCTGCAGTACTGGTTTTTATCCACAACCAGACAGCACTACTGGAAGGAAAGGGCTGTAGCACCGGTTTCCTCCACAAGGGAGCAGTACTACCTGGGGAGGGGCCGGCAATACCGGTTTTGTCCACAAGGGATCAGCAGTACTGCAGGGGGGTCTGCAAAACCGGGTTTGTTCACAAGGAAGGCAGCACTACTGGTGGGGGGCCTGCAGTGCCGTTTTTTTCCACCAGGGGGCAGCACTTCTGAGGTGTGGGCTGCAGTATAGGTTTTGTCCAGAAGGGGGCAGCACTACTGAAATGAAGGGTCTGCAATACCGGTTTTGTCCACAGGGGAGAAGAACTACTGAATGGGGGGCGGCAGTATTGGTTTTGTCCACAACAGGTCAGTACAACTGGAATGGGGGGGCTGCAGTACTGGTTTTGTCCACAAGGGATCAGCACTGCTGGGGGTGGGGGCCTGCCGTACCTCTTTTGTCCACAAGTGGGCAGCACTACTGAATGGGGAGAGCTTCAGTAGATGTTTTGTCCACAAGGGGGAAGACATACTGAATGGGGAGGGCTGCAGTACCCGTTATGTCCATAGGGGAGCAGCACTACTGGAAAGGGTCAGCAGTGCTGGTTTTGTCCACAAAAGGTCAGCACTACTGAAGGGGGGGGGGGGGGGGGCAGTACCAGTTTTGTACACAAGGATTCAGCACTTCTGGGGGTGGGGCTGCAGTACCTGTTTTACCCACAAGGGAGCAGCCCTAGTGAGAAAAGAGGGGCTGCAGTACCAGTTTTGTCCACAAGGGGGCAGCACTACTGAGCAGGGTGCGGGCTGCAGTACCTGTTCTGTCCAAAAGGGGGCAGCACTACTGGTGGAGGGAACTGCAGTGCCGGTTTTGTCCACAAGGCGGGAGCACTTTGTGAGGGGTGGGCTACAGTACCTGTTTAGTCCAAAAGACGACAGCACTACTGGAGTGGGGGGGCTGCAGAATCGGTTTTATCCACAAGGGGGCAGCACTACTGAGTAGGGACTGGGCTGCAATAATGCTTTTCTCTACAAGGGGGCAGCACTACTGAGGGAGGCGGGGCTGCAGTACTGGTTTTGTCCACAAGGGGTCAGCACTAGTGAGGAGGGGGGCTGCAGTACTGGTTTTGTCCACATGGGGACAGCACTACTGGGGGGAGCTGCAGTACCGGTTTTGTTCACAAGGAATCAGCACTACTGAAGAGGGGACTGCAGTGCTGGTTTTGTCCACAAGGGGGCAGCACTGCTGAAGAGAGGGTGCTGCAGTACCTGTTTTGTCCACAAGGATACAGCACTACTGGTGGGGGGGCTGCAGTACTGGTTTGGTTCACAAGAGGGCAACACTAATGAAGGGGGGGCCTGGCGGTACCAGTTTTGTACAGAGAAAGAGAGGACTACTGGCAGGTGGTGATCAGTACTGGTTTTATCCACAAGGGGAAACAGCAATACTGAAGGAGGGAGGGCTGCAGTACCAGTTTTGTCCACAAGGTGGCAGCACTACTGGTGTGGGGGGCACCAGTACCGGTTTTCTCGACAAGGGGGCAGCACTACTGGGGGTGGGGGGATGGCAGTACTGGTTTTCTCCACAAGGGGGCAGTAGTACTGGGGGCTGGGGCTGCAGTACATGTTTTGTACAAAAGGAAGCAGCCCTGTTAAGGGGGGGGACTGAAGTACCTCTTTTGTCCACAACTGGATGGACATACTGAGCGGGGGGGGGGAGGTGCTGTACCGTTTCTGTCCACAAGGAATCTGCACTACTTGGGGGGGGGAGAACGCAGTACCTGTTTTGTCCACAAGAGGGCAGCACTGCTGAGGGGGGGTGCTGCGGTATTGGTTTTGTCTAAAAGAGGGCAGCACTACTGAAGGGTGGGGGGTGGCAGTACCAGTTTTGTCCACAAGGGGACAAGACTAGTAGGGGGGTTGGTGCAGCAACGGTTTTGTCCAAAATGAAGCAGCACCACTGGGGTTGGGGCTGCAGTACCTGTTTTGCCCACAAGGTGGCAGCACTAGTGAGGAAGCAGGGGCTGCAGTAACGGTTTTGTACACAAGGAGGCAGCACTACTGAGTGGGGTCGGGCTGCAGTACCAGTTTTTTCCACAAAAGAGCAGCACTACTGGTGTTGGGGGGCTGCAGTACCGGTTTTGACCACAAGGGGGCAGCACTACTGAGGTGGGGGGGCCTAAGTACCTGGTCTGTCCACGAGAAAGCAGCACTATTGGTGGGGGGCCGCAGTACCTGTTCCGTCCACAAGGGGGCAGCACTGCTGAAGGGGGTGGAGCTGCAGTAGCCATTTTGTCCTCAAGGGGACAGCACTAGTTATGAGGGGGAGGGCAGAAGTACCAATTTTATCCAAACGGGAGCCGCTATAATGGGGGGAGCTAGGGTGCCGGTTTTGTCCACAAGGGGCCAGTACGAGTGAGGAGCGGGGGGCTGCAGTACCTGTTTTGTCCACAAGGGGACTGCACTACTGGGGGGAGGGGGGGGGCTGCCATACCGCTTTTATCCGAAAGAGGGGAGCACTACTGAAGGAGGGGGGGCGGCAGTAATGGCTTTTTCCACAAGGAGGCAGCACTACTGAAAAGGGGGCTTGCAGTACCAGTTTTCTCCACAAGGGCAGAGCACTGCTGGGGGGTGGGGGCTGCAGTACCGGTTTTGTCCACAAGGGGACCGCTATAATGGGGGGAAGCTAGGATGCCAGCTTTGTGCACAAGGGGGCAGCCCCAGTGAGTTGGAAGGGGATGCAGTGCCGGTTTTGTCCACACGTTGACAGCACTACTCGGGGGGGGGAGCTGCAGTACTTGTTTTGTCCACAAGGAAGCTGTACTGCTGAGGGGGGAGCTGCAGTGCCGGTTTGTCCACAAGGGGGCAGCACTACTGGGGGGGGAGGTTGCAGTACCATGTTTGGCCACGAGAAAGCAGCACTACTGCTCAGGGAGGTGCTGCAGTGCCTGTTCTGTCCACAAGGGGGCAGCACTACTGAAGGGGGTTGGCAGGACCTGTTCGGTCCACAGGGGGGCAGCCCTGCTGAAGGAGGGGGAACTGCTGTACCCATTTTGTCCACAAGGAGACAGCACTTGTGATGGGGCGGGGGGAGCAGCAGTACTGGTTTTGTCCACACCCGGACAGCACTACTGGGTGGGTGAGCTGCAGTGCCTGTTTTTTCACTACTGATGGGGGGAGGCGCAGTGCCGGTTTTGCCTACAAGAAGGCAGCACTAGTGAGGAGGGGGTGCTGCAGTACCGGTTTTGTCCACAACAGGACAACAGTACTGGAGGGGGGGAGCTGCAGTACGTGTTTTGTCCACAAGGGGGCAGCAGTACGGGGGAAGGGGGCTGCAGTAAAGGTTTTGTCCACACAAGGACAGCACTAGTGCGGGGGGGAGTGATGCAGTACCTGTTTTGTCCACAAGGAAGCAGCATTATTAAGGGGGGGAGGCTGCAGTACTGGTTTTGTCCACAAGGGGGCAGCAGTATGGGGGAAGGGGGCTGCAGTAAAGGTTTTGTCCACAAAGGGACAGCACTAGTGAGGGGGGGAGTGATGTAGTACCTGTTTTGTCCACAAGGAAGCAGCATTACTAAGGGGGGGTGCTGCAGTACAGGTTTTGTCCACAAGGAGACAGCACTGCTGAGGGAGGGTGCTGCGGTATCAGTTTTGTCTAAAAGAGGGCAGCACTACTGAAGGGTGGTGTGTGGCGGTACCAGTTTTGTCCAAAAGAGGACAGGACTAGTAGGGGGGTTGGTGCAGTAACGGTTTTGTCCAAAATGAAGCAGCACTACTGGGGTTGGGGCTGCAGTACCTGTTTTGTCAACAAGGGGACAGCACTAGTGAGGAAGCAGGGGCTGCTGTGCCTGTTTTTTTACACAAAAGAGCAGCACTACTGGTGTGCGGGGGCTGCAGTACCGGTTTTGTCCGCAAGGGGGTAGCACTACTGGGGGGGAGGTTACAGTATTGGTTTTGTCCATGAGAAAGCAACACTACTGGTTGAGGCCGCAGTACCTGTTCTGTCCACGAGGAGGCAGCACTACTCGGGCGGGGGGTGCGCAGTATCTGTTCTGTCCACAAGGGGGCAGCACTGCTGAAGGGGGTGGAACTGCAGTAGCTATTTTGTCCTCAAGAGGACAGCACTAGTGATGAGGGAGGGCCAGCAGAACTGGTTTTGTCCACAACAGGACAACATTACTGGAGGGGGGGAGCTGCAGTACTTGTTTTGTCCACAAGGGGACAGCACTGATGAGGAAGCGAGGGCTGCAGTACCGGTTTTGTCCACATGGGGGCTGTAGTACGAGGGAAGAGGGTTGCAGTAAAGGTTTTGTTCACACAGGGACAGCACTAGTGCGGGGGGGAGTGATGCAGTACCTGTTTTGTCCACAAGGAGGCAGCATTACTAAAGGGGGGAGGCTGCAATGCAGGTTTTGTCCACAAGGGGGCAGCACTTCTGGGGAGAGGGCTGCAGTACATGTTTTGTCCACAAGGGGACAGAATTACTGAAGGGGGGAGGCTGCAGTACCGATTTTGTTCACAAGGAATCAGCACTACATGGAGGGGGAGGGGCGCAGTACCGGTTTTGTCCACAAGGGGGAAGCACTGCTGAGGGGGGGTGCTGCGGTATCAGTTTTGTCTAAAAGAGGGCAACACTACTGAAGGGTGGGGGGCGGCGGTACCAGTTTTGTCCAACATGGGACAGGACTAGTAGGGGGGTTGGTGCAGTAACGGTTTTGTCCAAAATGAAGCAGCACTACTGGGGTTGGGGCTGCAGTACCTGTTTTTTCCACAAGGGGGCAGCACTAGTGAGAAAGCAGGGGCTGCTGTGCCTGTTTTTTTACACAAAAGAGCAGCACTACTGGTTGGGGCCGCAGTACCTGTTCTGTCCACAAGGGGGCAGCACTACTGGGGGGGGGTGCACAGTATCTGTTCTGTTCACAAGGGGGCAGCACTGCTGAAGGGGGTGGAACTGCAGTAGCCATTTTGTCCTCAAAAGGACAGCACTAGTGATGAGGGGGGGCCAGCAGTACTCGTTTTGTCCACAAGGGGGCAGCTATACTGGGGGGGGGAAGCTGCAGTACCTTTTTTGTCCACAATGGGGAAGCACCATTGAGGAGGAGGGGACTGTGGTACCGGTTTTGTCCACACAGGGACAGCACTACTGGGGGGGAAAGCTGCAGTACCTGTTTTGTCCACAATGGGACAGCACCATTGAGGAGGGACTGTGGTACCGGTTTTGTGCACATGGGGACAGAACTACAGGGGCGGAGAGCTGCAGTACCTGTTTTGTCCTCAAGGAAGCTGCACTACTAGGGGGGGAGCTGCAGTGCCGGTTTTGTCCACAAGGGGACAGCACTTTTGGGGGGTATGGGCTGCAGTACCTGTTTTGTCTACAAGGGGACAGCACTACACGGTGGGGGGTGGCTGTAGTACTGGTCTTGTCCAAAAGGGACCAGCACTATTGAAGGGGGGGGGGGGGGGCTGCAGTAACGGTTTTCTCCACAAGAGGGCAGAACTTCTGAAGGGGGGAAGCCAGTGATACTAGTTTTGTCCACAAGGGGACAGCACTAGTGGGGGCAGGTGGGGCAGTACTGGTTTTGTCTCCAACGGGGCAGCACTACTGGACGGGGGGCTGCAGTACTGGTTTTGTCCATGAGTGAGCAGCACTACTGCTGTGAGGGGCTGCAGTACTGGTTTATTCCACATGTGGACAGCACTACTGGGGGAGGAGCTGCATTTCCTGTTTTGTCCACAAGGATACAGCACTACTGGTGGGGCGGCTGCAGTGCCAGTTTTGTCCACGAGAAAGCAGCACTACTGGGCGAGGGGCGGCAGTAACAGTTTTTTCCACGAGGGGCCAGGACTACTGGGGAGGGGGAGCTGCATTTCCTGTTTTGTCCACAATGATACAGGACTACTGGTGGGGGGGGCTGCGGTGCTAGTTTTGTCCAAAATAGGGCAGCACTTCTGGAAGCTGGGCTGCAGTACCTGTTTTGTCAACAAGGGGACAGCACTACTGAAAGGGGGGGGGATGCTGCAGTACCGGGTTCGTCCATGAGAAAGCAGCATAACTGAGGCAGAGGTGCCTGTAATACCGGGTTTGTCCGCAAGGGGACAGCATTCCTGAGGGTGTGGGGGATGCAGTACTGGTTTTGTTTACAAGGAGGCAGAACTAGTGGGGGGGGGGGGGGGGCTGCAGTACAGGTTTTGTCCACAAGGGGACAGAATTTCTGGGATGGGGGCTGCAGTACCGTTTTTTTCCACAAGAGGGCGGCACTAGTGAGGGGGTGGGGCATCAGTATTGGTTTTGTCCACAAGGAAGCCACACTTCTGGGTGGGGAGCTGCAGTGCTGGTTTCGTACACAAAAGGGTAGCTATACTGGGAGGGGCTGCAGTACTGGTTTTCGCCACAAAGGGGAGCACTACTGGGGGGGGGGGGCTGCAGTACCAGTTTTGTCCACAAGGAGGCAGCACTTCTTGGGGAGGGCTGTAGTACTTGTTTTGTCCATAAGGGAGCAGCACTACATGTCCAAAAAGACATGTAGTTTTGTCCAAAAGGAAGCAGCACTACATGGCGGGGGCTGGGCGGCAGTACTGGTCTTGTCCACAGGGAATCAGCACTACTGAAGAGGGGGTGGCTGCGGTACCGGTTTTTCTACTGCTCTTTCCATCGAGGTGATTCCTGTCTGTTGGACTTCAAACTCGTCACTGACAGAAGTGCAACATTTCTTTCCCATGGCAGCCCAGGCTCCTCCTTGGCCAGCAAGCAGATAATCCAAGGCCAGGTATTTCTGTAGTGCCCCATTTGTGTTTGTTAGAGCTCATAGGATGTGCTGGTGGACATTTTCACAGTATCATTTTCTGCTTCTTCTAATAATCAATGCAGCTCATTAATATAAACTCCACAGGAGGAGGCAGTGCACATCGGGCACAGGGTGAACAAGAGTCTTTGGCTGTCTGTTCTACTGACATTGGCAGTGAGGGCAAAGCACAGAAATCCTTTCACATGGTGCCCTCCAACCCTATCAGGGGTCGGTTTCTACTGAAAAGAAATTTGAGTGAATCCTGTCAAACTTGTAATTGCATTCCTTTGTTCCACAGAACAGTTTTCTTTAACTGTCCCTGCACTGACTCCGTTACGAGTCAGAGCCCATGGACAGAGCTCTGGCCACCCCACAGGGGGGGCCCCCCAAGGGAACCCCATTCCTCCCAACATGAGCTGAGAACACACCCAGCAATTAGTTACATTGAGTATTTTGGCTACTCTTTAAATTTTAATCATAATTTCCTGACTAATCCTTGGTGAAACTCTAGAGGTGTCTCTGGCAAACAAAGGTTCTGGCTGACTCTCAAGATACAACTCACAGACACAAGCAGCACTTTAGTGACAAGGCTGCTCATCCTTTTTCCTCCATCTCAGGAGGTCAGGAACAATAATTCCATTGTCCATGGAGCTGGTGCCTTTTTAATTCCAGAATAATGTCCCCAGGTCCTTTGCTGCTCAGCTGTACCATGCTGCCTGTGCCTGACAAGGCTTGGTGGGTCCTTTCCCCTCCAGCTGGGGAGGTGCCGGGTCCCAGCCCCTGAGGGGCCCCAGGCTCCTGGTTGGAATTCCTGTGGAAGTCCCTCAGTGCCACATCAGCCTTCACATGGAGCCCTGTGGGTCAGAGCATTTTCCAAAGGGGCCCTTGGGGCAAACAGGGATTTGGTCAGGCAGGATCTGTAAAACAACATCCCATAACATCCACTTGTTCTCACACAGAGCACTTGGCTGCAGGGACACATTCCCATGGCTCCTGCCCAGGTTTCAGGATTCAGACAGTGCTGTCTTTGCCCAGAGCTGTTCCTCCAGCTGGCTCAGGAGGCCATTTGGCCTCTGCACCCACACTCTGGTTCCATTTTTAGGGCTGCTGGATCCAAACCCTTTCTCTCCACAAACAGTACTGATTTGAGGAGCAGCTCCTTTTCACACTATTGGTTTCAAAACTGGAATAACAATAATTGTGCTACTGTGCCATGGGGCTACATAATCCAATCTTGCTCACTATTGTTTAAATGGATTACTTTGATTTCTCCTTGACAATCTGCGTCAGTTACTTTTCCTGTGACATGAACACTTTGCAAGACCAAGCTCCAGGGAGCAGCTCCCCAACCAAAGTGTCCTGGAGGAATCAGAATTCCTCTTTCTGTACTGAGAACTCTCATTTGCTTCTGATTTATCCTAATTAATTCCAGTGCATCCCAGTGCATCCCTGCAGCCTCTGGGGGCCCCTGTCAGGGCCATCACACCCAGAACAATTTCCCAGCAAGTCCAAGTCTCACTGGCCATGGCTGCATTTGCAAACTGGTGCAGCCATGCACACCCAGGGGCTTTCCATTTCCCTGTGGGCCATTGTTAAGGGCATGGAGCACATCTGGAGATGGGTTGCCATCAGGACAGGCTCTCATCTCCTCATTTTTTCAACTGCTCTCTTAACAAACATTCATCTGTTCAACCAGTCCTGCAGTTTGTGGATAGTCTGGTATATGAAAAACCCAGCAGTCTCCATCACTGTCTCTTCCACAGCAACAGAACACATTCCGCATCACAGTATCAGCAAATCCCATTAAAACAGCCAATTTCATCCCTCCCTCCTTTATTCCTTATAAACAATCTCACAACTTTTACCAGTGACCTTATGTCCTTGTTAATGCTTTTCTGTAGCGTATTTAGTGTTACATCCCTGAGCAACCAGAGCTAACACAGTATTGTCAGCATTATTTCACATTATTATTATTTACTTGATCTACAAATAAATATATTATCTGATTATAATTAATAGATACATCCATATATAATATTATATCATTTTTATTTCACTAACACAAAGAATTTCAAGCTCAAGATTAAAACTTTTTCTGTGGTTCCACATGGGAGTGTTCCAACAAAAACTGTTCCTTCTGTTGGTGCTGTTTCCAATATGATCTTAACAAAATCCACCCTCATCATCCCAAACCCACAAGTTCTTCTCCTTTTTCCATATGCAGTTTTTGGATGCATTTGAAGACATCCAGTGCTTCAGCCTCTTTTAACTGACTGCTCCACTGCTCACAGGCTGCTCTGACCTCAGCCCACTGTAGAGACAGCAACTCTGGGGAAGGGCTTTACATCCAGCAATTCCACATGGCTCTGATTCCTCACACTGACATTTAAAAAGTGACATTTTGCTGTGATCCAGCCTGACTATGCCAATTTGGTTTTACCAGTGGGCAAGGTCAGCACCAAAGACACAGACACCGATGGAAGGAATCAGTGTCATTTTCTAAAGTTCAGAGCAGCAAAGAATCACAAAAGGAGCAGCTGAGCAATGAGATAAATAAAGAAGTTCAGCAGCCATAAATTAAGGGTTACAAATAGTAAAAAACAATGTTGAATTGTTAAAAGTAATTTTTAAGAGCTGTCCCCTCTGTTAAAATGTTAAGCTACTTTCCGTTCTTGATGTGCATGTTCTGTATCCCCCGGTTCACCCTCTGTTTGTATTCCCCAATTAATCCCAGTTCTGGTTCAATCACTTCCTACTTCCGCCCTGTCCCCTCACCTCACTTCCGGCCGCCTGCTGCTGCTCCCTGTCAATCAAAAGACGCTGCCCCCATATGCAAAGTCTCCAAAACTCCCAAGAAACACCTCTTCAGTGGAAGTCCAATCCAGACAAAAATGCCTCAAGAATAGCAAAGTGACACCTAATACATAAGCACAACTAATACCATACAGCTAGAAAAATCACAACCTGCTAGAAGAAGTCCCTATCTAACTGGATGTTACATAAGAAGTAGTGCAACAAGATGCCAACCCTAGACAAGCCAAGCCAAGTTCTCTATGTGTTTGTGAGGACTGGAGCTCCCCATCCTGCTTACGGACGGGATGGCACGAGGACCTCCTCTCCACATCCGAGACTGGTTCTGTGGCAGCAGCAGGCGGCGGCCTTCCCGCAGCTCCCCCTTAATAATAAAAGAACTGCACTTTAATAAAGGCCTCGGCCCTGATTATTTATAACACCTTCCCACTTTAAATCTTGTAGTTCAGGACCCTGTCCCGATTCTAGGTCTTAAATTCCCAATCCTTGCCTCCTTCCCATTCCATTCCCACACACAGTCCCAATCTCAGTCCCATTCCATTATTCCCATTGCCATTTCTGGTCCCTGTACACATTCATTGTGCCTGTCCCTTTTTCTAGTCCCATACTGGATCCCTGTTCCCACTCCGGGTCCCAGTCCCTCATTCCAGGCCCCATTCTCAGTCCCAGTCTGCATTCCTGTTCCCATTCCCAGTCCCTGTCCTGTATTTCAGGTCTTGGTCCCCTAATCATGGTCCGTATCCCCATTCCAAGTCTACAACTCCTGGTCCCGGTCCTCATTCCTGGTGCCTGTCCCCATTCCCAGTACCTGTCCCTACTCCCCATCCCATTCTCAGTCTTGGTCTCGATCCTGTAGTCCTGGTCCCTGTCCCTTATTCCTGGTTCCCTTCACGGTTTCAGTCTTGTAGCCCAGGTCCCTGTCCCCATTCTAGGTGCCAAATGCTCGGACCCTGTCATTCTTCCTGGTCCCATTCCCACACCCAGGCCCATTCTCAGTCCCATTTCCATTATTCCCATTGCCATTCCCGGTCCCTATATACATTCCCTCTCCCTGTCCCCTTCCCTATTCCCATTCCCGGTCCCATACCTGGTCCCTATTCCCATTCCCAGTCCCAGTCCCTCATTCCAGGTCCCATTCTCAGTCCCAGTCTGCATTCCCGTTCCCATTCCCAGTCCCTGTCCTGTATTCCAGGTCTTGGTCCCTAGTCATGGTCCCTATCTCCATTCCATGTCCAGAATTCACGGTCCAAGTCCTCATTCGCTCCCTGGTCACAATCGCAGTTCCTGTCCCCATTCCCAATCTCTGTTTCCCTTCCTGCTCTCTGTCCCCATACCCGGTCCTATTTGCAGTCCCGGTCTTCATTCCCAATCCCGGTCCCCATTCCTGCTCCCTGTCCCCATTCCCATTCCTTGTTCCCTCTCACCGGCCACCGCCATCGCTCCGTTCCCCTCACGCCGCTCACGTGACGCGGCAACCCCGCGCTGCTCCTGCCCACCAATCCCAGTGTGCAATCGCTCCTGGATTTGCATAACCACGCCCACAGCTCTGACCCCACCCACCACCAGCCACAGCTGTTTTCAGGTGCTCTTTGCTCCCAGTTCACTCCCAGTGCTCCCAGTAAGAGCGGCACTGGCAGGGAAAGAGCTCCCAGTTCCTTTCCAGGTCTCAAAGCATTGCTTCCTCCTGTCGCCCTGTCATTCCCAGTGCTTACAGTACCAGTCCCAGTGCCTCGAGTAGAGCATCCAATTTGAAATTCCCAGTAGTAAAGATTGGCTGCTTTTGTGTGTCAGCACCCAGCAGAGTTGGGCGAGGAGTGGGAGTAAGAGAAGCAATGAGAGGAGAAGGAAGGGCGTTTCAGAAGAAGGAGTGCTTTTACTGCAGGGCGATTCTCTCTTCCTGCCTCCCAAACTGGGATTTTCCATTTGCAAACCTTGGTCCCGTGGAGGAGGAGGGGCTAAGGAAGAGGAAGATGCCCCACAGCTACTGGCAGGTGAGAAGGAAGTCAGTGCCCCTTTCCCCCTGTGTCCTGCTCCATCTTGCTGCAGGACAAATTCACTGCTGATGCCCTCCTGCCGGGTACACTCTGAGGGGATCTCCTTGCCCTTCCCTCTGGCACGGAGGCAAATCCCATCCTCTCCTTGTCCTTCCTCCCCCAGAGCTGAGAACGGAGACCAGGGAGGGCAAATCCCCGCGGCCCAGCCTCGGGCAAGAGGCCTTTTACAGTGGATCCATGGCACAAGAATTCAACAGGGAGAAGTAGGCCCAGAGATCCTGCCCGAGTCGGGGCTGCAAACCCAGCCCAGGGTTCTCTGTGGAGGGAAGACCCACCCTGGGTGAGGAAGGTGACCAGAGATCCAGCTGCAGCTCAGACCTGGTGCTCCCTGAGCAGCTTCATGGCAGGGAGAAGCCCTCCAAGTGCTCAGAATGTGGGAAGAGCTTCAGCTGGTGCTCCAGCCTCAACAATCACTTTTGGATGCACACAGGAGAGCGGCCCTACGAGTGTGGGGAATGTGGGAAGAGGTACAAGCATGGCTCCCACCTCCTTCACCACCAGCAAGTGCACATGGGGGAACGGCCCTACAAATGCTTGGAATGTGGAAAGAGCTTCATCACTAAGTCCAAGCTGACCTCCCACCAGCAGGTGCACACAGGAGAACGGCCCTACAGCTGTGGGGAATGTGGGAAGAGCTTCAGAGACAGCTTTGGCCTCCTTAGCCACCGGCGCGTGCACACCGGGGAACAGCCCTACAAATGCTTGGAATGTGGGAAGAGCTTCATTGATAGGTCCAATCTCACCTCCCACCAGAAGATCCACACTGGGGAATGGCCCTACCAGTGTTGCGAGTGTGGGTAAAAGGCTCGGAGCAGTTCGGATCTCCTCAAGCACCAGCACACACGGAGACCCCGTGGCTGTACGAGCTCCTGGTTCCTTGGAAACCTGGAGATCCCTGTGATGTCACAATGGACACCTGTGACCTCGATGTTCTTTGGGTGCCTAGACAGATCTCTGGGATGTCATCATGGAGCCCCTGTCACTGCTGGGGACCTCACAGCACTTTAGAGCCCCAGAGACACCCTGGAATTCACCAGGAACCCCTGTGAGTGCCTGCGACAGATCACTGCCCCAGCAGCTTCCTTCTGGTAAGAGTAACTCCCTGGAGGGCCTGAGACCAGGAGGTTTCTTCAGGTCAGAGCTGAGCAGATAGCAGTTGGTGTTGGGGTCTGTTCCCCACAACAGGGAAAGATCTGAGGGCAGAGAAACAGTTCCTGCAGGGATGGCTCCCAGCAGCAGCCACACGGGTGGGGAGCTGTGTGAAACTCCAATGAAATGTCATGGGAGAGAGAACTTGGAAAGCTGCTGTGATCCCCAGCAATGCAGACACCTTCCCCTGAGCCAGACCCCCTGGTCTCCTCTCCCAGCCAGCAGAGCCTCTGCCCCCAGGGTTGTGTGTCCAGGACAGGAGCTCCCTGTGCAGTGAGAGCTGTGGCACAGCAGGGACACTTCTCTCCTGATGCATGGTCATTTCCCTCTGCCCAGCACAGCACCTGAGAGTGGCTGCCCCAGGATTTTGCTCCCTGGGAGGAGCAGGGCTGTGCTGGCTGAGAGGCTTTCCTGAGTGCCCAGCTGCCTCTGCTCTCCCTGCTTGCCTCTGCAGGAGAGTCACAGAGGTTTGATGTGTTTTTCCAGCTGGTTGTGCTGCAGTTCTTCCTGCCCTTAGGGCCCCTGGCAATAAGGGGTTGTGTCTTTGTTTGGAGGACAGGTGTTTGCTAAGAAAGACAGGAGCTTCTCTTTGAAATGGAGAATGTGAACCTTCTCCCTCTGAATTATTATAGTTTTTTATATTAAGCAGCTTTTAGGCAAAGATATGGGAATTAGGAGTAACAGTTCTTTTTTTTTTTTTTTTTTGCTAGGAAGATTGAAATAGAAATACAGTATTACAAAGAACAACTCTGAAACACTGACAGAATCAGAATACAACATGACACCCTGTCAGTCAGGGTGTGGGTAGCAGTCTGATTAAATGGTGGCTGCAGCCCTCTTGGAGTGACAGGTGTGGTTCAGTTGAAGCCCTGCTTTTGTAGAAGGCTGCAGGGTTTTTTGAAAGTTTAGTGATGATGTGGAAAGGTTTGCCTTTCTTCTGGAATCTAGTGGAAAGAAGGCAACCTTGGTCTTCAAAATCACAGTTTTTTATCTAAGTAGGTAATGCTAGGCTCTTCTTCTTGGCTGGAGCATTTCCCAATGGGATGATGTAATTTTATCAGTTATACAGTGGGACTGAATGGCCTGTCAGCAGATGGTATCTTCCTGGAGGGAGAATGGGTTGTGGAAAACATAACACTTGGTTTTAAAGATGGCCCGTTAGCAGATAGTATGTCTCTCTGAGATAAGGATCACCACCTAGCTTCACCAGATGGTGATAGAATGCACATTTCTGGTTACATCATATGTTGCAACCCAAGACAGGGTGGTATGGCACAAGGGGTGGGGCTGTGGAGGGCCTGCTTAATTCTTAATTGCCCTGCATTAAGAATCCTGGAAACCAGGGGTTTTCCTAAGGGCAAATGATGCTCATAACCCCTGGTCCCACACAGAGAGGGCTGTCTATTGTTCAGGGGGTTTAAATGCCCTGGAGAGGGAGAGCAGGATTTGGGGAAGGTGCTGTTGCTGCTGAGCATGATCAGGAGAAGGAAAAGAAGCTGCAGGCAGAGGGGCTGCTCACTGCCAAGTCTGATTGTGTGGGGAGGCTTCAGGCAGAGCTTGGTGATGGAGATGAGAGAGAGGGAATCTTAGAGGGAGAATGACAGCGTGTAGAGTCTATAGCCCTAAACCAAAGTGAACCCAGAGATGATGGTCAGGGTGGGCACACACTGCTACCAAACAGTGCCCTACACGGTGACTGAGATACCCAAGTGATTCCAGGAGCAGTTAAATGAAGAGGTGGGAGATCCTTGTGGGCTTCATTGAAGCCACAGGCTGAAAATTGCAAGGGCCTGAGGCCTTTTTCTCCTTTCTCATGCTAAGGAAAATTTCTCTCGGGTCTGCTGCAGTTTGCCTGTTCCTCCCTGGATCTTCCCAAGGTGATAAACCTCGGGAAAAACAGGAAGGAATTCACAATAAGATTAAGCACCTGCTGTTTTTCAGAAAGTAAGGAAAAACAGTTCTCACGATCCGTGAGAACGTTCTGTTTTCTTCTACTATCCAATGGACGGTCGTTCCTCTCTTCTTCAGCGATCCACACTATAAAAGTGGTTCGCCTTCACAATAAAGTTGCTTCTCTTTGCTGCTAGCTGGAGGAGTCATTGTCGTTATTCTCCGCGGCCGTATCGCGAATAACGACAATTGGAGGTTCCACCGAGATCGTCCACCCCGGACCGCGAGCGCTGCCGCGGAGCCAGCCTCGGCTACCCCGGACCGCGAGCGCTGCCGCCGAATCGGAGCCCCGGCAACCCCGGACTGCGAGCGCCCTAGCGACCATTCCTCTTTCCGCGGAGAGAAGGTACTGTGTTTCCCCCCCCTCCCTCCTCCAAACTAGCGCCTAGGCAAAAAATTCTAAAATGGGGAACAATCTATCCAAGCAAGAGGAGATTATTATCTCATTATGGAGGGATGTTCTAGAGGACTTAGACATCCAAATCCCAGATAAAGATTTGATTGCCTTGCTAGCTTGGGCAAAGGAGCGCGGTTTTTCAGAGGAGGAAGGAGAAGTTTTTTCAATGGAAGTTTGGAAAGAGCTGGGGAATCTGTTGTGTGCAGCTCTCCATAAAGGAGATGTTTCAGTGTGCCCGCTGCTTACTACCTGGGGGACTATTCATCAGAGTTTTGTGGAGGATGAGGCGAGATTTGAACGGATCGAGGGCGAGTCCGATGACTGCTCCGAGAACCCCCCGAAGTCAGGACAGCCCCTCCCGCTCGCACCCCAAGATAGCGCGGCGTCCTTTCCCCGGAGGGTGGTAACGGCAGAGACAGTGCAAAAGCCAGCTATTCCACTGGAGGTAGTGGAGCAAGTCACGTTAGCGATCACGACGGCCATCTGGGAGGCGTTTTTGCCCTATGTCACCACCCCCGATGAACCGCGGCGCATCGCGAATGGCCCGGCAGCGAGAATGGGTCCCTGGCTGCCGGCGGGCCCCCCCCCAGACCAAAGACGGCAGGGGCAGCCGGCCGCAGGGGCGGGGCTATCGCTACCCCCTGCGCGACGCTTGACGTCACGGCCCATGATCCCGGAAGCTTCGGGTCCCCCCACCAACCCTCCCGGGACGCCGCCGGGATCCTCCTCGTCTCTAGGGGCGTGTCCTGCCGCGCGGGTCCCAAACAAGGTCGCCGCTCCTGCCTCCGCGGCCGGCCCTGTCTCAATGGGATCAGAGACCGCCGCGACATCCTCCGTGGGGCAGGAGTCGCCGCCTTCGTCATCCCACTCCAGCGCCACAGACGCCGACGAACCACAACACCCCCGCCGGAGGCGTGGTGTCCCTTCGGCCAGCAATCGCGGCAGAAACCCCCGCGTCGCTGACGAACCACAACACCCCCGCCGGAGGCGTGGTGTCCCTTCAGCCAGCAATCGCGGCAGAAACCCCCGCGTAATTTGGGAGGCTGTCAGGTTGCGGGCATTGCAAAACGGGGATTGGGACCTCTTAGAGAAGGTGGGAATGCCAAGAAAAGGAGTTTTCCAGATGGAGGGAAGTGTCCAGGGTGACCCCGCGGGGCCCTACCCGGCCCCCGGGGATGACCTGTCGCAAAGCAGTGATGGGGACACCCGGGGGACGGAAGGGGCTCAGGTTTTTCCCGTCTTCAAAGGGGCGCAAGGTCAACTCGACCGGCATGACCCAATTGCTTGGCGTGTTGTCCAAGATATACAAGATAAGGTAGCATGCTTTGGACTCGGTTCCACCCAGGTCATGCAGATTCTTAGAGTATTAAATACAGACCTGTTAGCACCTTATGATATAAGGCATATAGCACAGGTGCTATTTCAGCCAGTGCAGTTCAGAGTGTTTGAGGACACCTGGGCGCAAATGGCTGATAGGGCTGCTGCAGACAATATGGGGCTGCCCCAGGATGACCCTAGGTATGCAATAGGCCGAGAGGTTTTGATAGGTACGTTTTGTTTCTCTAACCCTGACCTCCAAGCATCTTGGCCCCCTCCCATTCTTGAGCAATGCCAAAAAATAGGGTTCGCAGCAATTATAAAAACAATAGAAGCTGCAGCTCCTAAAACAAAATATGTGAGGATTACTCAGGGTCCTAATGAACCATTCCTACAATTTGTAGAAAAGGTGGCTGCAGCCCTAGAGAAACAGGTCGAAGATGATGCTCTCAGGCAGATGTTGTGTAAACAGCTAGCCAAAGATAATGCCAATGCTGACTGTGCAAAAATTATACAGTCTCTACCAGGAGATCCCTCACTAACTGACATGATACAGGCATGTTCAAAGGTGGGGACTATAGATCATCAGATCTCTGCCCTGGCAGCTGCCATGTGGCAGCATCAAAAGATGTCAGGAGGTGGATATTATAAACAGGGAAAACCTAAAGGCAAGAAACAAAAACAGCAACAGGCTAAAATGCCTACCTTTTTGTGTGCCAAGTGCAAAAAGCCAGGACACTATGCAAACCAATGCAGATCAAAAAACCCTCCTCCTGGCCAGGGAAACGGGCAGGGGAGCGCTTGGGGGTACAGCGCTCAGATAGAAACAGTACCCCAGGCTTCCTCAGCCAGCACTCAGCCAGCACCCGGGGGTCAGCCGGAGTGGATGTATACACCGCAGCCACAGTCATCTTAGACTCGACTGGTGTACACAAGATCCCTCTGGATGCCACTGGACCTTTGGGCAAAGGCCTGAGTGCCCTGCTCATAGGGCGATCCAGTGCCACCCTCCAGGGAATCTTTGTCCACCCCGGGGTCATTGATGCTGATTTCACAGGTCAAATCTATGCCATGGTTTCTACGCCTTCTCCTCCTGTCACTATCCCAAAGGGAACTCGAATTGCCCAATTGGTGCCTTTCTATTCGTCTGTTCTCAGGGTTGATCAGCGAAATCGCAAAGACGGTTGCTTTGGATCCACAGGACCACCACAGGTTTTCTGGACAATGAATGTCTCGGATCAGCGACCACAAATGATGTGTACTCTGACTCTCTCAGGTGCCAACCCGTCTCAGACTCAACTCAGAGGTTTGCTGGACACTGGGGCGGATGTAACAGTGATCTCACTCTCTGCCTGGCCTCCCACATGGCCTGTGGCCCCTCTGGGTCAGGCCATTGCAGGCTTGGGGGGCACAACACAGACCTTTGTGAGTCAGAGGCCTGTGTTGATCAGAAATATGGAAGGGCAGACAGCCATGGTCCGACCATACATCACTGCAGCCCCCATCAACCTCTGGGGACGAGATGTGTTGGCAGCCTGGGGGGTGCGCATGGAAGCAAATTTTTAATTAGGGTCACTGAAGTGAAGGGCAAGAACTATCCTATGATACCCCTACGGTGGTTGTCTAATACCCCCGTATGGCAAAATCAGTGGCCCTTGCCAAAACAGAAATTAATAGCCCTTCGAGAATTAGTAAAGGAACAATTGCAGCAGGGACACATAGAACCCTCTAGTAGTCCCTGGAATTCCCCAGTTTTTGTTATACAGAAAAAATCAGGTAAATGGAGGTTGTTACAGGATCTCAGGAAAATCAATGCAGTCATGGAGAGCATGGGGGCTTTACAGCCTGGCATGCCCTCACCTACCATGCTCCCTGCTGGATGGGAAATTCTGGTCATTGATCTGAAGGACTGCTTTTTCACAATCCCCTTGTGTCCTGAAGATAGGCCAAAATTCGCTTTCACAGTACGTGCAGTGAACAACTCAGACCATTGTCGAACGCACTCATGGTACTCTGAAACGCGTTCTCGAAAAACAAAAAAGGGGAATGGCTGGTGAAACACCACACAGCCGACTAGAAAAAGCTTTATATACCATCAATCACCTCACTGTGCCACAAGATTCCAATAATCCTGTTATTGTGAATCACTTTACTTCTTTACAGGCTGCAGATGAGATACGCTTGCCCCGAGCGAAGGTGTTCATACGGAACTTGACCACGAACAAGTGGGAAGGCCCGCATGAACTCATCGTTTGGGGCCGTGGGTATGCTTGCATCTCAACAGATACCGGGGTACGCTGGCTGCCTGCGAGATGTGTCCGCCCTGACCTGCGACATCAGAGACAGAATGCAGCCGAGGCACAGCCTTTGGATGCTGACCAACAGGCCAACCGCCAGCCAGATGGTCCCTCTACCAGCAGAGGATGAACTCTTTTGTTTCTTTGGGACGGTTTTCAGTCTTTGGACATTGATAGATAAATTTTATATTGGAAATCACGGGTCTGGCGAATGGTGGCGGGTTTCTTTCCTATTGTATTAGAAGTAAGTTGCTGGGAAGCATCAGGTGCGAAGGTTTCCCTGGATGCTTCAAGCGTCCACGGATCTCCAGGGATGTGTTTGCTCCCCTCCGACAAGGATCCTAAGGAGGACAGCAAACACCTCCTTTTTTCTTTTAAAACTAAAAGGGGGACTTGTGGGCTTCATTGAAGCCACAGGCTGAAAATTGCAAGGGCCTGAGGCCTTTTTCTCCTTTCTCATGCTAAGGAAAATTTCTCTCGGGTCTGCTGCAGTTTGCCTGTTCCTCCCTGGATCTTCCCAAGGTGATAAACCTCGGGAAAAACAGGAAGGAATTCACAATAAGATTAAGCACCTGCTGTTTTTCAGAAAGTAAGGAAAAACAGTTCTCACGATCCGTGAGAACGTTCTGTTTTCTTCTACTATCCAATGGACGGCCGTTCCTCTCTTCTTCAGCGATCCACACTATAAAAGTGGTTCGCCTTCACAATAAAGTTGCTTCTCTTTGCTGCTAGCTGGAGGAGTCATTGTCGTTATTCTCCGCGGCCGTATCGCGAATAGCGACACCCATTGGACCCTAACCTCAACTCCACCCCCTCTCTTGCCCCATAGTTACACCCTGAGCCTCCCTCTATCTCTGTTTTTGACCACCGGCTCCTGAAGAGACCTTGTTCCCTTGGTCACGTGTGTTCGGATTTTTGGGCCTTGTCCCACATTTATTTTCATTATTATTAAAGTGTTTTAGGTTGCTGAATCATGGTCGCCGTACTGCTCTTCTTTAATTTTTGCCACTTTTGCCCTGATATCTGCAAACCCTAAAAAGTATTGCCAAGGACCACCCTCACCCCTGATAATTCTGTATTGGTCCCAGGCCAGCAGGCGGGTGGAAAAGATGAATTATCCAATACAACCACAGACATTCAAAACTGGACAAGAGGCCAACACACCTTGGCCCCTGTCCCTACCTTTGGCTTTATTACGGATTTGAGTATGGCCAAGAACAGAAGAAAAGCTGAATGCCTTTGAAATGCTACATAGAATACCAGATAAGTGTAACTATGAAGGGGAAGATACTGTACAAGTTGGGGAGGGGTATCTCCAGGACTGTGTTGTCCAACTAACACAGCAGCTGCAGCAAGGTAATCAAGAGATTTCGAGCACATGAGCAAGAGGGTGCTCCTCTCCACAAATCCAGCCTGGAGACCAGATATACGTAAAATCCCCGAGGGAAACTGCCTTTTGCCAAAATGGAAAGAACTCTATTAGTACTTTTAATCACTTATATAGCCTTTAAAGCTTAAAGCGTTAACCTCTTGGATACCTAATTCCAGAATCAAAAGACTTCTGCAAAAGGCAAGTGGAGTCCAAAAGTAGACCTCAGAAAGAGCAGGAGAAACCAACATGTGTTTCATATGGTCATAGTCTTCCTGATATTTTTAATTGGAATGCAAGCCACAGTAGAAGACTGTCACTACCATCAAGATCTCCTTGGCTTGCAAGATCCTGGCGGAGGGAACACTCAAAAATATCCAGGACCTAATGGGCTGAAAGGGGCTGAAGAGGTAAAACCACTTTATGCTGTTTTAAGGATTAGTAATGAGCAGTTGAAGATTGAGGAAAACCTGATTCCATGCCTGCCTTTGTTGTCCCACCTGAGAGTAACATCCCTATGGCCTGTAAATTTGAAACTCACAAACATTTTGTAGAGATTACTACAGTGACCATGCACATCTGTGACCTTTCTAAAGAGCAGTGTGTGCATTCATTTTCGAGTGATTCCTATCAGGATTTTTGCACTATGCAAATTAAAATGGGACACTATAACCTAGTGCAAGATAGTCCCCTTCTTCTGTGACACATAGGAGAGAAGACCATCAGCACATAGATATAGTAACTGGGCCCACCAGGAATCCCACCCAGCAAATCTTGTTTCCAACAGCCAAATCTTGTGCAAGTCCAAGAATAAATTGTACTGGTCATGCACGTAGAACATGGAATAGATCTCATGGACTATGTGCTTTTCAGAATTGAATTTCACTCTTGGGATATTCCAGGCCATCAGGAATATTAACCAATCAAGTTGGAGGGGTAGCCAGGAACATATTGTGCCCAATTCTATGACCATATGTCTGTAACCCAGATATGCATGGAATCCTGAGGGCACAACTACGTCCTTTTATGGCCTGAATTAATAATCAGCCAAGGAAGCCTCTCTCTGACATCCCATATCTGGGCCCCAGGTTGACATATGGGGCCCTCTGTTCCCCTCAGAAGGGACTCACCTACTACCACTACCCTTCTCTTCTTTTTGGGGTTGGAGGTGGTGATCTGTCTAACAGGTGCATTGTAATTGGGCCCACTGGGCAAATCATTTTCTTCTACTCCATCTGGCAGGCTCTCTAAATCCAGGGCTTCATACCTATGCTGGAGGGGCACCTGGCAAGGTGATGGGGGCCAGGAGGAATGTTTATTATGATCTCCCGGAGTAGGGACCCATTTCCACTCCCTTCACCCACCAGGTGTCCTCCCATTGCCTGACTGGGGGGCACGGGAGTCCTCTGACTCCTGGTGGGCCTCCCTCAAAGATGCAAGGGCAGAACTCCACCAATCTATTTCCCTTTTACTTCCCCTATTACTCCTTAGTCTTTCAGCTTGCTCCCCAAGCTCGGCCACCATTAAAAGAAGATAACCCAGCTGTTCACACTGCAGGCAGGCTTCTTCTGCAACATCCTCTGGAACTGCAGATAAGCTCAAACATTACACACAGGAAGGGGTCTGCACAGATGCATCCTTTTTGGAGGCTTCTACTCGGTCACATACACTTGCACTAACTGAAGTTTTCAATCATGTAAAAACCATTATTAACAAAAAACCCAAAGCCCATCAGTTGGAGTTCAGAATGCAAGAATTTCTTGGAAAGTTGGGTGTGTAAATCAAAGCCTGGAAAAGAACACAGGACTTGAACTGAGGTGCTGGGAAAAGATTCCAAGTTTAGGTGCTAGAAGTAAGAATGTAGATTTAAAGCTTAAAGCAGAGACATGTTAAGTAGAAAAAAGTTTAGTTGATAAAGATTAAGATATAGAAAGAGTAAAGCAGGTATAAAGGTGACAAACTAGCCTTAAGAATCGATCTATGTGTTAGAATGAGATTGGCTTAGAAAGGTCACACTGCAATTAGATGAAATTTCTTAGTATTGGAATAGAAACATAAATCACCTCATTGGCAGTGTTTTATGTTAATAAGTCCTTAAAAGATCTTGTAGCCATAAGTCTTGTGACTTTTGGCCACGCTTTCAATACCTGTTACAAGAAGTCATGTCTTCTGTACAAGATAAGAAAATAAATGGCACTTTCTAAGCAACCAGAAGTCTCGTCCTTCGGCCTAGTTCAGAATGAGAAAGAATCCCCGTGGAATGTGATAAAGGGGGACAAAAAGGCCCACACTCACCTACCAACAGAAACACAACAAACAAACTAGAAACCCCAATAGCAGCAGGAAACCTGCAACCCTGCCTGCTTGCCCTGCCTGCACAAACTGCTTTCAGAACAGGCACTCCAGCTCCAGCTCGTGTTCCCCCAAGTGTGTTCCCAGGTGCAGGTTCAGGCGTGCAGCCCCAGGCCCTCTGCAAACACAAGCTGCCTGCTGCCTCTTCACTGCCTACACTCCCGCCTGCGGTCACAGCAGCAAAACCAGGCTGTTCCCAGCCAGAGACCAGGCCCTGCTCTGGCAGGATGCTCTTACCAGCACCTTCCAGGACTCTGTGCTGGGCACGCAGCACTTTCCATGCTGGCTCTGAACAGCCTTTGGCACACAGAGCACAACCTGGCTGGCTCTGCCACCAGCACACCCCAAGCACAAGGTGGAGAAGGAAGAAGCAGGGGCTGTTTTGCTGCCATGCCCAGGAGAGACTGGAAGGGTGCCCTCCCTCTGGTCCCACTTGCTTGGCTTTCTGACTGTGTCTGAGGCAGGGGCAGCCATTCTTCACTTGTGGGGACCAGAACCGCACCAGGGTCCCAGCACTGCCTGTCAGCGCTCCGGACGCTGGCACGGTCACGCGTCCGACTCTCGGGCACTGTGCTGCTACTTCATTTGCTCTCTGGAACACCCAAAGCTCTCTGTGAAGCCCTGATGCTCTCTGGTTCTGCCCTCTTCCTGACCCTGTGCAGGGATGGAGCATTGCTGTGCTTTCAGGAAGCTATTCTTGAAACCTTCCAGCATTCCAAGCTCCTTTGCCCTCCATGAGTGCTTGTCATGGAATCCCTCCCAGCTGGGTTCAGAGCATACTCAGGGTGGCTCTTCTAAAATCCAGGGGCTTCAGGGTGCTCAGCAAGACCTTGAACTCCACAGTGTTGTGGAACTGGAGCTTCAGCACAGAGACCCTTCCAACCTGATCTGCCCTTGTTCCTCTGCGTCTCTGCACAAAACACGGCGCGGGAGAGAATGGCAGGAGGGGCCTGTGAGTCCCAGGGCTCTGGATTTGTGCTGCTTTAGCTCCACAGAGATGCAGGCAAAGTGAAGAAGCCAAACTGTTTATTGACGAAAGGCAAAGCAAAGGGATGAGTTGAGAAGGAAAAAGGGGGAGGGTCTCAGGGCTGGAGGGAGAGAGCAGGCAGGGAGAAGGCTTAAGGCAAAATAACTGTGCCAATCATGCTCTGCCTGGAGCTCCAGCAGCCTGGACAGGTTATGTCCTCTTCAGTGTCTCTTGGTGTGTTCTTGTGACACTGGTTCACTGGATCCTGAAGATGACTGGGCTTAATCTTCCAGGTTAGAGCATGATGGCCTGGCATCTTGCATCTGGACTTGAGCAGCTGGTAGAGGAAGGAACAGAGCCACGGTCACAGCCTGGATCAGTGGGGACGCTACAAGACCCCCGTGCCAGGGCTACCGCAGCCCGCTCTGGCCATGGCCAGGAGGGAGCAGGGACCACCAGGATCAGCCCGAAGCTGCTAGCCACAAATGCCCCACATGCCCCTGAAATCTCTGTGTGCTCTGCCCACGCCGTCCCCCATCCGCACAGGGAGCAGAGCACTCCAGAGCTGGGGCAGGGATTGCAGCTCCTCCTGCCAGTGGCGCTGCCCTCACCCTTGTGGATGAGCCGAGTGTCTCCTTGCTGCCTCCTCAAGTACCGCCCTGCGGTCTCTGGGAATACAGAGTTTGTCATGGACCGTGTCCCAGATCCTACTGCTGTCGGACAGGGAGGGAGCCCGGGCTCACCAATGAACCTGATGGCCGCCATTCGCAGGGGCTCCTGAGGGCTCTGCAGGTACGGCAGCGCCTGGCGCAGGTGCTCGGCAGCTCGGCTCCTGTCCTCTGCCAGCTGCGGAGAGCGGCGGGAGGGAAGGGTCGGGGCGGGTTCCGGCCCTTTGGCAGGCGCTGCCCGCCCCCGGCCCCGGCCTCCCCTGCCCGCAGAGCCCTGAGGCGCGGCCAGCAGCCGCCGGCCGGGCTCTGCAGGGGCACAGGGCCGGCTGCTGCCCAGGGAGCTGCGGTGCCGGCCCGCCCCGCAGCCCCGCTGGGCCAGGGCTCCATCGGCACCCGGCTCGGGCCCGTGCGGCCCCTGCGGGCAGCACTGGGCAGGGCCACAGCTGCAGCCGCACACAGTGAGCGCCGCGCTGAGGGGGCTTCTCCAGCCTGAGCCTGGCACTTCCAGGCCGTCCTTACCAGGCACTCGGCCAACTTCCACAGCCGCTTCAGCCGCTGCCATCCAGGGATCCTTGCTGAGCAGCACAAGGCCTCTGAGCGCCAGGCGACGCCTCTCCCTGGAATTGCTCTGTAGGAACCTTGATATGATCTTAAGGATGCTGTCCCCACATTCACTCAAATCCAGGAACTCAAGGACCTGAAAGGCACAGGGCAGTGACAGAGGACACACAGGAGCCCAGAACTGCACAGGGCTGGGCCCAGACAGCAGCACAGGGCACGGGCACCAGCCCAGGCAGCTGTAGCCATGAGAGGCCAGAGAGCTGGAGGCAGCTCAGGGAGACAGTTCTGGCCATCAGGCTCACCTCCACAAGGAATGCCAGGGCAGGCAGATCCCAACGTGGCTC
>NW_027635994.1:0-52134 GCF_903797595.1 Erithacus rubecula | reverse complement strand
ATTATGCTTTTCACCACTCTCCTATAGTGTAAAATGCAACATCCCTTCACAGTGCTGCCAAGATGGAACTCGGAATTGTGCCTTTGCTCCTCTCTTTCCTCTGCTACCATGTGTCACTCCTAGGACTTCATGGATAACAGGGTTTCTCTTTTCTCACCTTGTGCACAGGAGCTGAGAGAGCGAATGACCTCCCTCCCCTGCCCCAGCTTGAACCTAAAAGGGCTCTGCAGTAGGGCAGGGTGGCAAGTTGCCAGTGGCTCAGCTGCCAGCACCGGTGCTAGCTGACATGGAAGGCTCATCCCTATGGCTTGAGTCAGCTCACAGCTGCCAGCACCTTGGCTGGGTCCCAATCCACATAGGTCCTGCCATCAAGTCAGAGGGCACTGATATAACCCTGGAAAGTCCACCTCATGACCGTGTCCCCAGGTGCCAGAACCACACATTTCCCAAGTGCCTCAAGCAATGGAAATTGCACCAATTCCATGGGCAGCCTGTGTCAGTGCTTGCTGACCCTTCCAGGGGAGAAATTATTCCCTAACACCCAATCTAAGCCTCCCGTGGCAGAAGTTGAGGCCATTCCCTCTTGTCCTCTCCCTTGTTTCCCGGGAGCAGAGCCTGATGTGCAGCAGCCCAAGCGTCCCGTGTGGGAGTTGCAGAGAGTGGGAAGGTTCCTGTGTGCAGCTGCCAGTGAGTGCAGCCACATGTCCCCTGCTGTCCGTGCTGCCCTGCTGGCAGAGCCCTGTCCCTGGGCAGAGCCGTTCCCTTCCCGGGCACAGCCCCATGGCTGCTCCCTGCTGCGGCCTGGCCTGGCCCCAGAGCAGGGTCCCCGTGCGGGTGGCCCCGGGGTGGCCGCGTGTCCCCAGCCGGCCGTGCCTGGGCAGCTGCCTCAGCCGTGAGGGCTCAGAGCTGCGGGAGCCCACGGCTCTGTGCCGCCCGCGCTGCAGAGCTCCTGCTCCAGCTGCCAGGGTCCGGGCGCCCTGTGCCCTGTGGCCTGGCGCCCCGACGGCCGTGCCAGGCCCCGCGTGCTGCCCTCACGGTGGCACTGCTGGCCCAGGGCTGTGCCAGCCTTCTCCAGGGACACCTTCCCGCAGCCTGGCAGCCCCTGCACGGGCCCAGCACAGCCCTGCACAGGGGCTGTGTGCAAGGGCCTGCAGGGACAGCGCCAGGGCCGGCGGCTCCCCAGTGCCACAGGGCCAGCTGAGATGGACTTTTGGGAAGGACGTCTTTGCTTTGAGGGCTGCGAGGCCATGGCACAAGTTGATCAGAGAAGCTCTGGTTGTCCTGTCCATGCAAATGTTGCAATCCAGGCTGGCTGAGCCTTGGAGCAACCTGGCCTGGCCATAGGATTCCCAGACCATGGCACAGGACTGGAACTGGATGGTCTTGGATGTCACTGGACACTCACAGACACAGCGTTTATTCAAGCCCAGCCTTTATTGGAACTTTGCACAGAGTACAGCTCCTGAAGGGAACACACTCTCCCAAGACAGGAGGGCAGTCAGTGTCTTTTTGAAAAAACAATCATGTGTTTTAAATATTTTCAGTAACAAGTAATAATGAGAATCATTCTTATATTTAAATTCTTTTCTCTACTGTAATGTTATATCTATTAAAGACGTAAATAAGAAGTTTACAACTGAAGATTACATGAAGTTCCTTTGTTATGATCAAACATATAACATATTGGGGATTATTATTAAGATTCAGAGGAATTATTACTGAGAATCATAATTTATATATAATGGAACATATAACTGCCCTAATGAAATTAGTATTTGTGTTATAATTGGTATTATATTTTACAGTAATATTACTATACATTAAAGTGATTTTTAGATAAAATAACTTAAATATTTAAAATATTTCTAAGCTAATAAAGAAGTTAAATTAATCGAGCTCTCCTGCACAATACTCCTTCAAATGGCTCCATCCTCGAGGAGAGCAAGGCCTCTGCATGGGAAAGCACTGATAGATACAGTTAATGCAGACAGAGTTAAGAGATGCAGTGAAGAGGGGCAGGAGCCCTGAGCCTCTGCCCCGGCACAGCTCTGTGCTGGCTGCTCACAGAGATGTGTGGCTCGCCTCGGCCAGCCCAAAGAGCATCTCCAGCAGTAAGCTTTTCTTCACACAGGCCGCTGTCTGTGCTCCTCCAAAAGCCTGCCCAGCTCACCTGCACCCTCCTGCCCATATTCCTATTCATTCAAACAAGCCTGGCCATTTCCCTCCCTATCATTTTTGTGGTCCTCCACATTTCCTTCAGGTCTTTGAATGCCCTCTTTAACCGAAGCCTTCTCGCTCGATTTCCATCCTGCGCCTTCTCACCTCTGCCTCAACGCACCAGGATGCTGCTCTCTGCCTCATGGCTGCCCTTCTGTGCCTCATCCACAGCCCTAAAGGCAGGAGCAACAGTTCAGCAGCAGCCCAAAATGGCCCCTGCTGCAAGGCAGCCACAAGAAGGGGTCTCCAGCCAGGGTCACTTGGCTCTCGGGGAGCCTGGTCCAGCTCCTCTGTGCTCAGCTGCAGATCCTTGTCCAAATCATTCATCATGGGCTGTGGCAACTGGAAGAGGAGCAGTGCGACCAGGGCAAGGACAGATTTGTGCACCATGGTCTGCAGGTGGAGAGAGACAAGGGTTTCAGTGGGGCCACCAAGGCAGCTTGTGGTGGCTGAAGTGAGGCCCGGAGGCACAGGCATGTGAAGGCAGGAAGCAGAGGGTTCCAGACAGCTGGCAGGCAGCAGGGCCTGTCCCAATGGGCCAGCAGCAGCCCCCTGCCCTGCCCGAGGTGGCACCTCCTTTCAGCCCTGCAGAACTTTTTTTTTTCAGATAATTATATGGATTGATGATCTTCACGTATTTTCTTACTGAAATGATTTTGTAGTTCCATAATTTTCCAGACCTTGTGGCCACCTACAGTTTATGCACCTTCAGCATGTGACACCTTCAGCTTGGTCCCTAACCGTGGTGGAGTCCAGCACAGCAAGTGCAAGTTCATCTTGTGCCCTGGAAGCTGGGAACTTCCCCGGGCATCTGGGACTAAAGATCAGGGTTCCCACCCAATGGTGGCCATCCCACCACTCCTCATTCACAGGCCTGGAGGGAAGAACAGACAGAATTCAAGGTGTCTCCACATCCCAGGGCTGAAGGCAGTCCTTAAGATGTGTTGGCATGGCATAGAAAACATGGACTGGATGAGCACAACCTCAAAAAGGAAGCCAGGAGCCATAGTATCTCTCTGGGATTTGAGAAGGAAACAAGGCCTGGGAGAATTCTTACCCTCTTGGGACCAGTATTTTCGTGTTTTGAAGCAAAAAGCTGATTTGAGTTGGAAGGGACCTTAAGTCCAACTTGTTCCAGCCCTCTGCCAGGGCTGCTCCAAGGAATGCTTGATGGGAATCCATGACATTATGCTTAAAGGCTTCTTCCCTCCCTCAGCAGGAGCATGGCCCTGGGACACTCAAACCTCCAGGGATTGCTCCTACATTGCTGAAAATGCCAAAGCTTAGCACAAGCAGCAAAAAGAGCCACAACCCCTTCAATCAGAGAGGACCCTGCTGATAAGAACAGCCCCTGTCTGGGGCTGGGGGGTACTGGAGGAGGGCATAGGGTATCTTGGGCTGAAGGGGAGCCAGCACTGCTCTGCCTTTTGTGAGCAAAACACACACCAGGCTTGTAGGAAGGCTTGCAAAGCTATCCATCTGCTCCACACAGCTCCATATCACCATCCCATGCTTCCCATTAGGAAAACACAGAGCAGGGGCTGAGGGGATTCACTAGGACCAGGACCAGGACCAGACCAGGACCAAGGCCAGGACCAGGATCACTATCAGGACCAGGGCCAGGACCAAGACCACCTTTCTGGATAGACTGGTGCAGAGGAGGACAGTACCAAACAAACAGAAGTTGGTATTAAAACCAGGGTGATTTCCAACTCAAACACATGTGAATTTTAATAATTATAATTTAAAAACCAGGAAGGGTCCCCTCTGCATTCAGATGTTTGGGTTTATGGCCAGGGAATGGCTTCAGCCACATGCAAATTGCCAGCCCAGGTGGGAAGAGAAGTAGCAGAGAAACCAAGGGGTGGTTTTATTTCCCCTTTTTTGTCCTTTCTTCCTGTCCCCAGAATGATGAGTCTGACCAACTCCACCATCCCACGGATGGGAATTCCCACCTAGGAGCTGTGCAGGAACCCTTAACACACACAGACTCTCAGAGACACATAAAGGAAAGTGGCTGAGGCTTTCAGATCATTCCTGAATAAATGTTAATGCAAATAAAAAGCATTTAGGTAAGTGTTTTGTCGTTGGGTCCCCTCCTGGCTGCAGTAAGTGATTGTTCCAGATTATTATGCACTACGTGTTGTTTTTCTTGGCATTTTGTGCAGCACTGTGGTCTCTGAAGGCTTGCAATTTTAGGGATACTTTTTTGATATTTAAAGAGAGCCTTTTAGCTGAATTCCACACACTGCCTACAGTCACAGATGCTAAAACTTCTTTCCAGTGACTGCCACTAATCAGGCAACACCTTTGTGCTTAACATCCTGCCCTCCAGTTGACCCAGGGACCAATGGAGCCCCATTCCTGCAGGCTGAGGTTGTGGCTTCCCCAAAAAATGATGTGTGGATAAGTCCAGTAAAGCTGGGGCAGCTGGAAAGCCAATGCCTCTAACTGGCTTCAAGAATTCAATGAAAAAAAATAATTATTCAATAAAAAATAATTGATATAGGTTATTCAGAGAAAAAGAGAGTAAATACCTATATATGTATTTACATATATAAAATGAGAATATTAATTTTGTTCTGACTATGGGACATTAGCGGGGTTCAAGGGAAGGGAATAATTGAAAGGCAACATGGAATTGTAGAATCATAGAATCATCTAAGTTGGAAGAACCCTCAAAGGTTGTTAAGTCCAACAATTAACCCAGCACAGCCAAGCCCACCACTAAACCATATCCCTAAGTAATAATACAATAATAATAAATCAATAACAGAAGAGAATCTATTGGAAAGTATAATAATAAAATATAGAATAATATGTACAGTATAATAGACAAGAATCAAGTGAAGGACAGGTATTTTCAGCTATTACCAAAAATGATGCAGCAGATTATTTTTTAGATTTTAGTTTGTTAAAAGAGCTTTGCATGTCAAGTTCAGGCATTTATATCCCTGCCAAAACCTCCAAGGAGGAGGAGCAAACACGGATGCTGCTCCCACCTGTCCCAGCTCCCAGGGCCAGGCCACGCTGCTCCATCCTCTCATTACCAATTCTGCTAATTTTATTCCTGATTATTTATGTTTTTTCATGAGCGGCCATTAAATGTTCATTTGTTAAAGGCTTAACACATTCCATTACACCACAAAATTTATATTTGTAACAAAACGATGTCTCAGAGTGATTCAGAATTAAATTAATGTGACAAGGACTATTTATCAATATGGCAGCTGGGCTGCTCAGGAATGAGGGATGATTTAGTGGCCTGGATGTGTGCAAACCTATGGGCTCTGCCCTGGTATTTCTCTCATACTGCAGAGGAACTGATAAAATAATCCTCCAAAGTACCTCGACATATGGTTTACATCATCAAAGAGAAAAATACTTGTAAAAGCACAAAGAAGGAAACCAATAAACACGTACATCTTACCAGTTAACTCCCTCTGTAGGAAATGTAAACCATGAAGGATGGCGGGGTTTGAGTCAAATTCTGTCATTTGTGTATTTTTTTAATAACAGTAACATGCTGGCTTAAATTACAGCGTGTCCATGCAGACAATGGCAGTGCAGGGAGGAGGCAGGAGCTGGTGCAGATCAGCAGCTGATTTACACCAGAAAATGTTCTGGCCATGCCCCTCTGGACCTGGAACAGAATGGTTTGGGTTGGGAGCCACTTTTAGAGGTCATCTGGTCCCAGCCTGTGTGGGTTTGCCACTCTCCCAACCCTCACTGGGTTGTTTTTATTAAAAAAGAAGAAATTCATGCCACAGTGCTAGGTTTTGCAGCCTTTTTATATTTTTAAATCAGCACGGTTTCCTTTTAAATTTAATGTTTCTTTTTAGAGGGGAGCCAGGCTGAACTCAACCTGTGTTGTGGCAGATTCACATCAACACTTGTCATGCATTTTATCATCTTCCTATTTTTAAAAAGAAATTGGAAATCTTCATATCCTTGTGATTTGCTCTACCATGTACCAGACTTGAAGTAGTGATATAGACTAAGCATATTAAGATTATCTTTAAGAAATAGATCCATTTTGGCTAAGCAACATTAAGTCCTGTTTTCAAGTGTGCTATGAAGTAAAAATAAAACTCTCCTTGCATTTATTCGCATATTCCAGACCCAAATTAAAGCAGGAAATTAAGTGAAGCACATCAAGACACCTGAGGCACTACTACAGCACACTTGAATCAATAACATCCTGAATTTTCCAAAATAAACTGGATGATTGCTGAACATGTACCAAATTTCAAGTGTCAGACAATGTTCATAGTACAGGTGAGTTCAGGAACAGATAGATCTTTCTTCTGGTGGAATTGTCTTTATTTTCCCATATCTTTTTAGCCACATGGAAATTACTCTCACTTTTGAATTTCATTGTGTTGGAAGATCTTTATCATGATGTGTTTCAAATACTTTTTACTCTTTTGAAAGTGTATCTAGAATTGTTCATGGATAAATCAGCCATTTCCCAATGACATTTCTTTTATACATTGTCATGTCAAGCTTTGTGGTTATAGCAGTGCAGAAGTTATTTACAGCTTCTCTGGACATCCTCCATTTCCTTGAAGACAATGTCACCTGCAGCAAGCAGGGAAATTTATGGAGGGCATCAAAAGCTCCATTTGTGATGATGTCACTCTCTCTAAACGGAATGACTCCTCCACTTATTGTCAATATTTCAAATGGGAAGTACCAAGCTCAACCTTAAATGGATTCCATTTGGATTTCTTTCTCATCTATCACATAGATAAGCTCCATCATTTTGTTGTCCCATGGTCTCACTCTTCTGGAATAAAGAAATGGGATTTCTTCCAGCTCTGTTCTGCATGTGCCAGTCTGAGCTCAGACAATAAATTCCTCCTTTGTACCCTCCAAATCCCAGCACAGACCCAGGGTGTGAGCCCAGACCTCACAGGGACCCAACACATTTTAGCCTGAAGAAAAGGAGGTTCAAGGGGAACCTTCTAGGTCTGCACAACTCCCTGACAGGAGGGGACAGCCCAGGAGAGGGGTCAGGTTTTTCTCCCAGGGAACAGAGGACAGGACAAGGGGAAACAGCCACTAGTTGTGCCAGGGGAAGTTTAGATTGGCTATTAGGAAAAAAAAATTTATGGGAAGGGTTGTAAAACATTAAAACAGACTGGGCAGTGTTGCAGTCACCATCCCTGGAAGGGCCAAAACACATGTGGATGTGGCACTTGAGGACATGGTTTGATTGTGAACATGGGGGTGGTGCTGCACTGATGGCTGGACTTGATTATCCTGAAGGGCTTTTCCAGCCTTAACAATTCTATGAGTCTGTCTCTTGTCTGCTCATTTCCAGCAGGTTTAATTGTATCTGGTAACTAAAGATGATGCTTTTACATCACTCTTGTCTGCGATTTTGTAATGGAATCTCAGGATGGTTTGGGTTGGAAAGGACCTTAAATCCCATCCAGTCTCACTCCTGCCATGGGAAGGGATGATTTCCACTATCCCGGGTTGCTTCAAGTCCTGTCCAACCTGGCCTTGGACATTTCCAGGGATCCAGGGGCAGCCACAGCTTCTCTGGGCACCCTGTGCCAGGGCTTCCCCACCCTCACAGGGAAGAATTTGTAACCTGCTGGTCCTTGAAGGAGATGGGAAATTCTTGTGCAATGAAGGCAAATACAACTGAAAACTGTTTTTTAGCAGGAATATACAGATTTGCTATCAAATCTACTGAAAAACACAGCTTTTATTTAGCTGGGATATCATTTAGAGACCCCAAACCGAGGCATAGAGCAAAGTTTGGCAGCACAGTCTCTACACACTGATTTCACACCAAAATGAGGAAAATCCATTAGCAGCTGGAAATCCTCCTGATCCAGGGATTTCATCTACAATTAGAGAAAGCTGACAACTGTGTTAACCATCTGCTATTTCTGTTCTAAGGACCATCAAACACTGGAGAAAAATGCTCCTTTTGTAAAGTGTTGTTGGGGGAACAAGTGCTTGATGTGGGTCCATATTTATCTAGGAGAGCAAATAAACCACTTGCCTTGCAAAGGGAATTGGCTGGAAACTCCCAAGGACAGGAATCATGTGTGAAGTCAGCTGCAAGCCCATTTTTGGGGTGTTCATGGCCTCACTGTGTTGCTGTTGTGTTTTTCTTCAGTGCACACCTGATGGGAACAACGTCATCCAAACTCTGCAGTTGCTTGTTCTCCAGCCAGGCTCCCAAGTCAGGCTGTGCACCTTGAAGTCTTTATTTAACCCTCAGTGCCTTCTTGTGTTTTAATTTTTTGCTTTCTGCTCTTATCTTGTGGCACTTCCTTTAGTTTTTCTGAACAGAATTCATGCAGCATTCCATGGCTGCCAGTGCTTAACCACGGTGCTGTGAGAAAAACCATTGAACACTTGCTGGAAGAAAAAGGGAAGCATATGGCTTTCTTTTTAACCTCAAACATCAGATTTGTCATTAATTTTTTTTTTTTTTTTTTTTTTTTTTTTTTTTTAGTTTAAGATATTTATTTGTTTCTCCTCTCCCCTCACCTGCCTGATGCTCCAGGCAGCCCCATCTCCCAACATTGCAATTGTGCAGCTTTTGTATTCTCAGTCTGCTGTGGATAAAGTCCCTGTGATAGTGTCTGAGGTGATTTTGGCTCATTTTTTTCCATGAAATGAGGCCTTTGGGCTGGGGTTCTTCCATTTTTGTCTCTTTTGTGAAGACACCTTCTGTGGGTCAGGGATGGAGGCTGGTTGTTTACTCTCAGATTTGGAAAAAGTCTGATTTCCTGCTAATGTGAGCTTTTAATGATTTGCCTGGAAAACCTGCAGGCATCACAAATTTCCATACCCAACCCCAAGCCAGGAGCTCTTGCCCTGCATGCTGGTGCCATCTCCAGCCATCAGGAATTGCTTGAACTGTGGGCATCCCTCTCTACCACTGCCCAAACTCAGGCTGCCTTCATGGGACATCACAAATGCCCAAAGAAGAACCTCACAACCCAAACACATCCCACTGTGGGCAGAGGAGAGCGGGTGGCGTGCTGGACTGGGGGAAGGTGGGCAGGGGGCCAAGGGACACCCCATGGTAGCCCAGCTGTGTCCACACCACGTGCAGGTGAGTCTGGGTGTGTGTCTGGCCAAGCCAGAGGAGCACAGATGAAACCTCTTTCCAATACATAATAAAAGGAGAGTGAAGCCAGCTGGAATATCCTGTACATTAAGTGTCATGACTAACTGTAGCAGATGTTGGTGCATTTGTTCAAGTTTCCACCAGAGAAGGAGGGACTGGAATATGAGCATTTGAAAATCAAAAGTAGCCCATGAGGGAGGAGAAATGGGAGATGAAAGGGGAGCAGAGCTGGAGGGAGGGGCAGAAAGATGATGGGAAATTGTGGTGTGGGGCTGGGGGCAGGGGGAGCCTGTGGGGCTGTGTGTAGGGCTCCTTCCCCAGGAGAAAAGAGCTGCAGAGCCTCCTGCTGCAGCAGGATAAATGGCTGCATTCCCAAGGGTGGAAGAGATGGAAAATCAGACACAGGCTCTGGGCAGATGTGGAAAGCAGTGCTGGGGAGCTGGGCAGACATCACCCACCCCAGGCCACCCCCAGGGGAAACTCTGAGGTCCCTTGTCACACCTGGAGCCCAGCCTGGCTGCACCAAGGTGCCACAAAGCAAGAACCTCCCTGGCAAGGAGTCTCCCTTGCCTGCTGTGGAATTGCAGGTCTATCCTCCTTAGCAGGGATATTAATCTTGGTGGAGTTGCACTATTCCCAAACATGAGCCCCAAAGTCACATCCTATTTACAGAAGAAAGGATAAAATAATTTAGTTAATTTTATCACTATGTAAAGGTCATTAATATTCTTTCTTGTCAGTACAGTTTTCTGAGGAGAATCCATCCAGGAATTCAGATCCAACTTCTTAAAACACGAGTTTTCCTGACTGTTCTCTCTTTCTGACAAAAAAAAATAAAAGTGGATTGTAGAGTTGCTCAAAAAAGCAAAACCTGTTTCAAAGAAGTGCTAAAAGACATATTTTTTGTGTCTTAAAAGAGACCTACATGATGTTGTTTTATCTGTTTTGTTATCCCCTCAACTCTGTCACAGAATCAATGTTCTACTTCCAGCAAAATATTTTGTCTCACAGAAAAGTCAGTTTCCAGTAAGCAAAATTAGCCATGCAAAGAAAATCACAGTTTTATGGAGAGATTTGCAAACTCTTCATTTCTTCAAATTCTGTTTGTAATTTTTAAAAATTCGATAAGTGATTTTAAAAACTGCTAAAATGCATAACCAGTGTTTGACTTTCCCCTTCCCTTTCACCAGTCAAATACTTTGCAAGCATAGGTGTGCTGGACAGTATTTCAACAAAATTCAAAGAGAAATCTTATCCCCTGAGGAAAAGCTAATGCAAATGGAGCAGAAAGCACCCAAAATTAATTTATTAATATGGCTGCACACCTATTCAAACTGATCTTTCCCCCTTTAATGTTAAAATAATTACAACATGATGTATTGCCTGATGTATGAAGCAATTTCCCTCAATAATTAGTAATTGCCTGTCGCAGGTCTGATGTAACACTTTGTCAGGTTTGTTCAGCCAAGTGTTCCCCTCCACACAGGGCAGCAAACTCAGAGTTTAAATTCCTTATACACAAAATTATAAATGGAAACGAATAGAGAATGCATGTAACTGATCTACATGTTGCTGAAAAAAAGACCTTCTGGTTCTTCCACAAAAAATAGATTTGTCTGTGTTACATGACACTGCTGCTGCTTATATATGGGTAATTCCAGCAAGACCAAAAAACCCCCAAATTTCTCAATTTAATTCTTTCTTTCTTTTTTCTTTTTTTTTTTTTTTTTAAGAAGCTAACCAGATCCAGCAGTTTCAGTTCTTATGTCACAGTTACCAAAGTTAAAAGGCAAAGGGGGTTCAGCTCTGGTTAAGACAAGTTCTTCTCCTAGCCCAGTGCAATGCACTAATAAAATAATTTTCACTTGGAATATAAGGCAGCAGTGCCTTAGCCTTCCCTTGGCAAATGAGATGAACATCTGGGGAATAAAAAAAAACAGCACCAAGGTTCTGCTTGGAAAAATGGAATTTCTGGAAGAAAGATTAAAATAAATGAAATATCACTGGCTTGGCAAGAAGCAACTGGGGCAGAATGAAACAAATATTGGAATGACATAAATCCTGAGGAATTACAGTCTTATAAGGAAGGGCTGAAATTGAAGAAGGTAAAATTTTGGCTGTCTAGCCACAGCAGTTTCCTGGTGCAGATATTCATTAGCAAAGTGGTCTTACGAGGAAATGGTGAAGGACATATAATGTGTGACATTTATAACCAGACTAAACAAAAACTGCACAGTCCTTCCTTCACAGACCAGTGGCCCAAAACATTCCGAGCACTTGTGGGGCTTCTCCCCATGGTGAAGCTGCTCACGCAGCTCCGAGCTCCGGCCGCCTCCCTGGCCCGGGCTGGCTCTTTCCTGCTGGGATCCCCGGGCTGTGCGTTTGCAGCCCCTCCTGCTGCGGGATCTGCGGGGCTTTTCCTCCCCGTTGCATTCCTGCGCCGTGGAGCCGCTGCAAACGGCCTCTTGCCCGAGGCTGTGCCGCGGGAATTTGTCCTCCCTGCTGTCCGTGCTCAGCTCCTTGTCTGGGGGAGGAAGGACAAGGACAGGATGGGATTTGCCTCCGTGCCAGAGGGAAGGGCAAGGAGATCTCCCCAGGGCTGTGCTGCAGCCAGGGCCATGCTGGGCTGGGAGATGGAGCAGGACACAGGGGGAAAGGGGCACTGACTTCCTCCTCACCTGCCTGCGGCTCCCGGGACATCGACCTCATCCTCACAGCCTCCTACTCCTTCTCCTCTTCAGTGCTGAGGGTTGGGAAATCCTGGATTGGGGGCGGGAAACAAGGGCTGAGCGCGTTGGGTTTGATGGTGGCGCTGCCCAAGGGCAGCTGGAGCAGTCAGCGCCCCTTTCAGCCTCGGGGGCCCGGAGCCCGCTCAGCACCAACCTCCCGCACCCCTCCAGGCTGCCGGGGGTCCCCCGGCTCCGGGATCGCCCCTCTGCGCTCTCCCCGCTCCGGGGCTCCCGCCTTCCCCCCGGCTCTGCCGGGGATCCCCGGAGCCGATATCGCCCCGTCCCCACCGATACCGGGCGATCGCCACATGGGACCTGCCAAGATCCTGCCAGGGCCATTTCCGGCTCGGCTTTGGGCTCCTGCAAGATCCAAACATCCCCTGAAACGAAAAATAAAACCCTCCCGGAGCCCCCTATGATGGATTTGGGGCGAGCTCCCCCTCTCCACTCACCTGCGGGATTTTGGCGGGGCGATGCTGCCGGACCCGGGGAGCTGCGACCTCAGCGACCAGACGGGAGAAGTGCGTGGTTCCAAAATCGCTCCTCCTCTTCCTCCCGCTCCTCCTCTCCCAGCGCAGCCAGAGCCGCTGGAACTGGGGTGCCCAATGCCCTGAGAAACCCCCAGGTCCCTCCCAAGACCCCTCAAATCGCTGGAACCGAGCGTCCCCCGCATCCCCTGGAAGATCCCCCCATGTCCCCAAGCAGGTCGGTATTTCACATCTCTATTTTTACCCTGGTTTTGGGTGTTTGGGAAGGACAAAGAGAAATGCAAAGAAAATCCAGGCCACGGGGAGGATGTACAGCCCCCAGCCAGGTGTCTTCCCAACATGGATCAGCAGCACCAGGGCTCAGGGGGGCTCTGCCTACCGGGGGTCCCTGGGGATCATCCAGCGCGGATCCTGCCATGGGGATGGAGCTGCAGCAGGGCACTGTCTTGGTTTGACAGACAGGTGTCTGCTGAGGAGCTCTGGAGCTTCTCTTGAAACAGGAAATGTAAACTCCCTCCCTCTAAATTAATATGACTTGGAAATTAGGCAGCTCTCAGACAAAGATACGGGATTTAGAATAACAGTTTTTCACTGGGAAAATTAAAATGGAAGTATAGTATTATAAAGACCAAAACACTGGCAAGGTCAGAATGCAGCCTGTAACCCTGTTGCTCAGGGTGTTGGTTACAGTCTGAATAATGGTACCTGTAGTTTTCTTGGAGTGACAGATGTGATTTTGTTGCAGCAATGATTTTAGAGAAGGGTGTACTTACTTTTTTAAAGTCCAGTGCTGGTGAAGATAGGCCTGGTTTTCTTCTGGGAATTTAGTGGGAAACGTTGCTCTGATGTTTCAAATTTCTGATTTTATTTAGGTAGGAAATCCTTGGCTTTTCTCCTTAGGTGGGGCATCTCCCATAAGGTATAACTCCTTGTGGGGAGGAGTTGTGAGGGATGGGTCATGGAAGAGATAAGGAGCCCTGCTCCACCTGGTTTCAGCAGATGCTGATAGAATGTATACTTCTGCTTGCATCTTGCATTGCAACTTAAGACATGATCTACTCCTTATTCTATTACCAAATGCATCCTACCTTAATTAATACCTTCTTCCAACTCCGCTATATAATTTTACCCACAGTGAAACTTTACACACAGTTCTCACTTAAGATTAGGTTTTTCTGTGGTACTCAATGGGTTTCTTTATCTTTCTGCATTATCTACTAAGTGTAACTAGGTTTTTGAGCAAAACACAATTGTACGGATTGGTTTGCCTTTGCTTGAGGTGGGCCTAATCTAAACAGTCTTAAAATACCTTTTATGTGTACTACAGGAACTTTATCCCCATGCACTGTGTGCAAGGCTTCAGACTGGGCAGGGCTTGCTTGAGTGATGGACTCTCAGGTGTTGACTATTTAGGTGGCTTTTGTTAAGTTCATTTCTCAATTTTTGGTTGTTTCCCTGGCAAGTGCCTTTAGGGTAATTTTAAGTAGTCTGTTGTACAGTTCAACTTTCCTGGCAGCTGGTGTGTGATAAGGGATATGATCAATTTATTCAGTATCCTGGTTTTTGGCTGAGGTGTTTCACAGGCTGTTCTTGAAATGGGTCCTGTTGTCTGACGATTCTCTCAGGGGTGCTGTGTCTTTATAGGATTTGCTTTTTTGGGCTTCAGACAGTGTTTTGAGTAGTAGTGTGAGGTACAGGGTGGGTTTCTAATGATCTAGTGGTGGCTTCTACAATTGTGCTCACGTAGCACTTGCCTTGGGTGGTTTGAGGCAGTGTGATGTAGTTCATTTGCTCGGCTTCTTTATACTTATATTTGGAATACTGCCCCCCATATTAGAGAGGCTTTATCGGCTTGGCTTCCTTGATTTTAGCACATGTCTTACAGTTATGGATAACTTGAGAAGTGCCATTTATAGTTAAATCTGCTTTTCAGTTTTTTGCCTACTTATAGGTGGCATTTTTGCCTTGATGGCTTGAGGCAGTATGGGCCTATTGAGCTAGGAACAACTCTCCCTTATGTTGCTAATTTCAATCTATTTGTGACATCTCTATTTTTGCAGCTTGATCTACTTGCTCCTTGTTTTGGTGTTCTTTATTAGCCTGACTTTTGGGGATGTGCCCGTCTACATGATGGACTTTTACAGAGAGTTTGTCTCAGTGGCAATGTTTTTGCACTCATCAGCAGCCTCAATTAGTTTTCCTTTATGTTGCTATCTGGCCTTTTTTCACCTTTCTAGCTAACTCCACAGAGCATTGGTTACTATATATGATTCAGTACAAAGATAGAGGTTTGGCCAGTTCCCTCTGGTCTGGGTGAAGGTTTGTTGCTGTTCAGGGCCACAGCTGGAATTTTTCTTCTTTGGGTGACCAGGTAGAGAGGGCTCACAATGTGGCTGCACTCAGGAATGCATTCTCTAAAAACCTATGGCCCCTAAGAAAGCTTGTGTTTCCTTCTTGCTTGGTGGTGGAGACACTGTGATGATCTCATTGATCATTTCAGTGGGGATCTGGCTCTGTCCATCTTGCCACTCTGCTCCCAGGAACTGGATCTCTCAGGCAGATCCCTTGACTTTGCTCTTCTTGATGGTGAAACCTCCTTCCAGCAGAATCTGGATGATCCTCTCTCCTCTCTCAAATACTTTTATTGCCCTGTTCCTCCACACAATTATGTTATTGATGTATTGCAGATGTTTTGGAGCTTTACCCTTTTCCAGTGCAGCCTGGCTAAGTCTGTGGCAGATGGTGGGGCTGTGTTTCCACCCCTGGGGCAGTCGGTTCCAGGTGTACTGCACATTCCTCCAGGTGAAAGCAAACTGAGGCCTGCACTCTGCTGCCAAATGAATGGAGAAAAATGCATTGGCAATGTCAATGGAGCCACTTTGCTGCCTTGGGCTCCAGCTCCTCCTGGAGATCCAGCGTGTCCGGCACGGCAGCGCTCAGCACTGGAGAATCAACGACTGGGAGAGAGAGGGGGTCTACTGACTGCTGATCAGAATCCAAATTTACTCTCAGCTACATGTGCTTATATACTATTTTTAGGAAACCTGGTAAGTTTTTTACCAAATTGATTGGGTTAAACATCACACAGACAAGCTTACACATTTTGCAACATTTCTATTTGATTCCTTCTTCTTTCCTGTCCCCAGTCTTGATCCAATCTTCATGGAGTCTTCAAAGCTCTGTTTGCTCTTGCCAAGGCATCTTGGTTATCAAGCTGCTTCTGCTAATTAAATCCACAGTACTCTGTCTTATCTCCCACAGTGCAGTGTTTGGTGCTGTGCCATCCCCAGGGCAGTGTCCCAGGGCAGCTCTCAGTGTCCCCAGCAGGTCACGCTGTCCAGTGCAGCCGTGCCAGCGGTCACTGCGCACTCGGGGCAGGCTGGGCTGGACGGGGTTCGGGGCAGAAATGCCGCGCCCGGGACTGGGGTCTCCCCCTGCCTCTGGGCCCAGCCCCTGGTGGCAGCGCCTTGGGCAGGGC
Organism: Erithacus rubecula; assembly: GCF_903797595.1. Lineage (NCBI taxonomy): Eukaryota > Metazoa > Chordata > Aves > Passeriformes > Muscicapidae > Erithacus > Erithacus rubecula. Next base: position 36,120 of record NW_027635994.1, on the reverse strand, counting down.
ACGGGGCTGCTGCTGGCCCAGGGGGACAGGTCTTGCCCCCTGCCAGCTGCCTGGGCCCCTCTCATGCCTGTCCCACAACCCTGGGGCTCCTGTCCCTGCTGCTCCCCAACACCTTCACTGCCCCCTCAAAGCCCCACTCAACCTCTGCACTGTGACCTCTGGAAAGAAATAAAGGAAAAATGAGAGAAAGGAAGTGTTGTCAGTTGACTCTACCTGGATTCCAGGCACCCACCAGAGCTGCTCTCTCATTCCCCTCCAGAGATGGACCAGAGACAGAAAACAAAATGACGGTTTCATGGGTTGAAATAAGGACTGGGACAGATCACTCAGCCAATGCCATCATGGGAAAAACAGGTTCATAATTAAAAATATTAATTTAATTTCTTCCTCTCCAAATCAGAGCAGGATACTGAGATGTAAAAGCTAGATTTGAAAACACCTTCTGCCCATCCCTCCTTCCTTCTCAGCACTACCTCCTGCCCCAGTGAGTGCAGGGATACAGGGAATGGGGGTTCTGCTCAGTTCATGTGTTGTTTCTCCTGCTGCTCGGGGAGAGGAGTCGTTCCCCTGCTGCACCAAGGGGTCCCTCCCAGAGACGTTTCTTCATGAACTTGTCCAAGGTGAGTTCATCTCACAGACAGCAGTTCTTCACAAACTGCTGCAGCGTGGGTCACACTTGCATGGGCTCACAAGTCCTGCCAGGACCCTGCTCCAGCGTGGGCTCCTCTCTGCACAGGTTGGCAGGTCCCTGCCAGGTCCCTGCTCCAGCACAGGTTTCTCATGGGGTCCCAGTCTCCTCTCAGGCATCCCCCTGCTCCAGCACGGGCTCCTCCAGGCGCTGCAGGTGCATCTCTGCACTCCGTGCCCTCCATGGGCTGCAGGGGCCCGGCTGCCTCAGCACGGGCTGCACCATGGAATGTCAGGGCAATCAGCTCCAGCCCCTGGTGCAGCTCCTGCCCCTCCTCCTGCCCTGCCCTGCCTGTGTGCGCACTTATTCCTCTCTCATGTTTTCACCCTGCCCTTCCCTAGCCACAGTTACAGCTAAACGATAATTGATTTTCTTTTTCTTCATTCTGTTATCCCAAAGGTGTTACCACCATTTATAACTGGCCCAGCCTTGGCCAGCTCGGGTCCATCCTGGAGCTGGCTGGTGCTGACTCTGCAGGACATGGAGGAGCAGCTGCTTCCAGCAGCCTCTCACAGAAGGGGCTCCAGGAGCCTGGCTATGCAAACCTAGTATACATGTGGAAGGGTTTGTATTAAAATTATTATTTCTTTAATTATTTTTATTTATATTTAATGAAAACCTTTCTGTTTCTACAGGTGGCCTCTAGAAAGTCTTCTGCAAGAATGAATGTCAAGCTGATGTATGAGTCTATACAGTTTGGATTCAACCCCCCAAGTATTTACAAGTACTGTGAATTTGTTAGGGGTTTTTTGGGAGGGCACTGCTCTTATATGTAATTTTTTTTTAGTCTCGCATCTCAACTGGCTAATTTAGCATTGGTTGGACTATGAGAAAGAGAAAAGAATAAGCAAAAAGGACTAATGATGTGTTGACACTGCTTTCTCCAGGTGGACACGTTGGACAACGATACTTTTGCGTTAGATCTGCGGTTCAGTATCCATGAGACCGTGTGCACCAAAGCTTCGGGGAGAGACCCCTTCACCTGTGACTGCAGAACTGGGCCTTTGGTGGTGAGTGCCCCTGCTAGGAATGGGAAGCCTCCCCTCCCTCTGTGCAGCATCTTCTCAGGATGCTGTTGGTGCTGGGAAATGAGGAATGTCTGGCTGCTTTTGATACAACCTGCAGCATGGAGTGGGTGTCGGGTGGGAAGGGTCAGTGGTGGGAAACTGTTTTGCCTGCTCAATAGGGAGGGCAGCTGAAAAGAGAATTTGTGTCTGGAAGCAGTGTGTAGTGAATGTATGTGTGCTTTTGGGGCCATGTCCTAGAAGGAATAGCTTGTTCTCTAAGGTAAGAGGGTAGAAGAGCTGGCATTTCACTTGCTTTTACCTATCTGCATAAAGGATTATCTTCCCGTGCTGTGCAGATACCCTCCTCTGTGCTGACAGTGCTGATCTCTTTCTGATTTTTCACTCTCAGCCTGAAGTAAAAAGGCTCTTGATACAGCTCTTGCTCCCCTCTGAGTCCTAATTCACCAGTTTTGGTGGAAATACTTTTGGTGGAAATATTTTGAGTCTGGACTTCTCTGTTACTTGTGCCAAATCACCTCTCTGCTCAGGCGTGTATGTAGGTGGCACCACACAGAATTGTTGGTTATTGCTTTGCAATTTTCCTTTAAAAACATCACTGTTGGCTACTACAGTGTTATCCCTGTATCCTAAACTGACACCATCCCCCTCTTCTTCTTGGGGCAGTATGTCCATGTGAGGATGCGTTTTCCAAACTTGAATGCAGGTTTTGCTGCAATTTTTTGTCAGATTGCAGAGATAATACCTTTAAGGGTAGTTTAACTTCCAGAGCTGGAGTTGCCATTGGCATAGCCCTGCACTGTCCTTCTCATTGTGCTGAGCAGTGAAAAGGATGTGGAGGTTTTCTCCTGCCCCGAGCAGGCTCAGAGGTTTGTACAACAAACACGTAGTTGTGGAGCAGTAGCGTGGGTGTCGTCGTGTGTAATCGTTCTTGGGTTTCTTTCTCTTGGATTGTTTTTTAAACCCTTCTGCAGGGTCCCACCATCAATGACACTCCCGTGAGAGGATTTATATAGGATGTTTGGTTTGTGAGATTGGCCCTGTCCAAAGGTAAGAAAGCCTTTCAAAAGCTGAAGGAGGAATTGAAAAGAGCACCTGCTCTGGGCCTGCCAGATGTCTTGGAACCGTTTTAGCTTTTCTATTTTGAGAGGCAAGGGATGGCTTTAAGAGCACTGGCTCAAACAATTGCCCATACAAGAAAAGAGCACCACACTTTTCAAAACAACTGGGTGAGGTCAGTAGGGGATGGTCTGACTGTCTGCGAGCAGTTGCTGCTCTTGTTTCAAACGCCCAGGAAGCCTGGAAATTCACTCTAGGTCAACAAATAACTGTGTTTGTCTCACATTCAGTGGCAGCAATTCTTGAGCAAAAGGGTGGGCATTGGCTTTCACTCTCAGCATTCCTTAAATACCTTGCAGTTTTGGTGAAGGAACATGGAATTAGAAAACTAAACTCTTCTCTAGTTAATCCAACAGCCATTCCTGGCTACTTATCAGAGAGACAAGGAACATTTGTATCATAAAAATCAAAACCATTAAGTCCATTTTATACCAGCAACCCAGATCTTAAAGAAACCTCCATTTCAGGAGCAGAATTTCAGTACACTGATGGGAGTGGCTTTGTAAGATGAACCAAAATCAGGATGTACAATTAGCACTGAGCAATAGGGGATAGAAGCCCTACCTCTACGAGTCAGCTCAGAAGGCAGAGAAAATCAGTTTAACCTGTGCCCTCTGACCAGCCTGAGGAAAAAGCATCAAGTGATGAACAGTTTCCAAGTATGCCTTCAGAGTAATACATGCCCATGAATGCATTCAGAAAGAAAAGGGACTATTGACAGCTCAAGGAAAGCAGATAAAGTATTCTGAGGAAATCTGAAAATTGTCGGAGGCAGTACTTCTACCTCAAGAGGTTGCAATTATGTAAACCAAAGGATATCAGAAAGGAGAAATAGACCCCAAAAGACCTAACAAGTTGGCTGACCAGGCTGCAAAAGAGTAGCAGAACAAAGCCATGCTAAGATTCAGGCAGTAATTCCCAAAGGTAAGGAACAATAGGACAATGATATATATTGTATACTCAGAAAGATGTAGAACTAGCAAAGAATTTGTGAGTAGAACAAAACCATAATGTTTTTTGAACACCTCAGGGAGAGATAGTTATGACTGAAAGAGCATTATGAAAATTAATTGAAGATGACATAATCGTATGCACTGGGAAGGCGATGCCTTACATAATTATTTGATAAGGACAATAGTAAGATGCAAGATGTACTCTAGTGTAAAGCAGGTAACCCAAGGCTGTGAAACAACATCTCAGAACCAATCCACAGACTAGGACTAGCGTTGAGCTTGGCACAATAGACAAGGGACAATATCCTGGACTACACTGGCAAAATGACTGTTATGGGTTATGTTTTGACTAGCTCCTCTCCCTACCCCCCACCATGGAGCTGCCGGCCCCTCCCCCGGGCTGTTTTATCTAGCTGGGTGTTTTTCGGCTTTTGGGGCTTTTTGCTGCTTTGGCTGCTGCTTCTGCTGCCCCCCTCCCCTCCGCTGCTCAGCTGCTTTTCCCCCGGCTGCCTAAACTGCCCCTCTCCCTTCCCCCCCATCCCTAAGATTTGCACCGGCTTCAGAGGAAACGGATCTGAACTTCGGAGACCACCTCTGGAAGTCTGCCAAAGAAGCTCTGCTGCCCTTCCCGGTGAAGATCTGCCGAGTTCATCTCAATCTGGGTCTGTGCTGGGAAGTGTTTCTTTTGTATTTTGTTAATAAAAAGTTTTTTCCACTTTCCCCTGAAGAAAATTCTTTCCGAGCTTGGTGAAGGAAGGAATTGTAAGGGGGGGAGGGGGCCCTTTGGAGGTCTTTTTCCTAAAATTTGTCCCAAACTTGGACAATGACTTTTCTGAATTGCCATGAAAAGGGTGGTATAAATACCTTTCAGTATTAACTGATAGCTTCTCAGTGTGACCTGAGGCATTCCCAACTCAAGCAAATAAAGGCAAAGAAGACATCAACATTTTGTTAAACAACCTAATGCCCCAGTTCAGAGTGCTCTTAGACATCTCCTCCCATAGAGTACCACATTTCCTAGCAAGTATTGCACAGCAATTCTGCAACAGTCTCTAAATCAACTGGCACCTACACATGCTGTAGTATTCCAGGTCAAGCAACCATCACCAAAGAAGAATTATAACCCAACCCTAAACCTTGGGAGGCATTTGTTAAAGTTGTGGTGATTCCCCCCCAAAAAGATTCCAAAGAGTTATAGGATTGCCTATGTTAATGCCTCATGCATATTCCTAACCCTCATTTCCCAGCTAATTATCACCACTCCCAGTTCCTAGAATGTTCTCCCTTTCTTGTATACCCACTGGCCCTCAGTTGGCGCAGTGTTCCACCCAGCCTATCCCACTGGACCCTACCTTCCCTTACTCCACCTCTGCACCACTTTCCCCTATACCCATTGGACCCTAATCTCAACTCCACCCCCTTTCTTGCCCCATAGTTACTCCCTGAGCCTCCCTCTATCTCTGTTTTTGACCACCGGCTCCTGAAGAGACCTTGTTCCCTTGGTCACGTGTGTTCGGATTTTTGGGCCTTGTCCCACATTTATTTTCATTATTATTAAAGTGTTTTAGGTTGCTGAATCATGGTCGCCGTACTGCTCTTTAATTTTTGCCACTTTTGCTGTGATATCTGCAAACCCTAAAAAGTATTGCCAAGGACCACCCTCACCCCTGATAATTCTGTATTGGTCCCAGGCCAGCAGGCGGGTGGAAAAGATGAATTTTCCAATACAACAACAGACAGTCAAAACTGGACAAGAGGCCAACACACCTTGGCCCCTGGCCCTACCTTTGGCTTTATTACAGATTTGAGTATGGCCAAGAACAGAAGAAAAGCTGAATGCCTTTGAAATGCTACATAGAATACCAGATAAGCATAACTATGAAGAGGAAGATACTGTACAAGTTGGGGAGGGGTATCTCCAGGACTGTGTTGTCCAACTAACACAACAGCTGCAGCAAGGTAATCAAGAGATTTCGAGCACATGAGCAAGAGGGTGCTCCTCTCCACAAATCCAGCCTGGAGACCAGATATATGTAAAATCCCCGAGGGAAACTGCCTTTTGCCAAAATGGAAAGAACTCTATTAGTACTTTTAATCACTTATACAGCCTTTAAAGCTTAAAGCGTTAACCTCTTGGATACCTAATTCCAGAATCGAAAGACTTCTGCAAAAGGCAAGTGGAGTCCAAAAGTAGACCTCAGAAAGAGCAGGAGAAACCAACATGTGTTTCATATGGTCATAGCCTTCCTGATATTTTTAATTGGAATGCAAGCCACAGTAGATGACTGTCACTACCATCAAGATCTCCTTGGCTTGCAAGATCCTGGTGGAGGGAACACTCAAAAATATCCAGGACCTAATGGGCTGAAAGGGGCTGAAGAGGTAAAACCACTTTATGCCGTTTTAAGGATTAGTAATGAGCAGTTGAAGATTGAGGAAAACCTGATTCCATGCCTGCCTTTGTTGTCCCACCTGAGAGTAACGTGCCTATGGCCTGTAAATTTGAAACTCACAAACACTTTGTAGAGATTACTACAGTGACCATGCACATCTGTGTCCTTTCTAAAGAGCAGTGTGTGCATTCATTTTCGAGTGATTCCTATCAGGATTTTTGCACTATGCAAATTAAAATGGGACACTATAACCTAGTGCAAGATAGTCCCCTTCTTCTGTGACACATAGGAGAGAAGACCATCAGCACATAGATATAGTAACTGGGCCCACCAGGAATCCCACCCAACAAATCTTGTTTCCAACAGCCAAATCTTGTGCAAGTCCAAGAATAAATTGTACTGGTCATGCACGTAGAACATGGAACAGATCTCATGGAGTATGTGCTTTTCAGAATTGAATTTCACTCTTGGGATATTCCAGGCCATCAGGAATATTAACCAATCAAGTTGGAGGGGTAGCCAGGAACATATTGTGCCCAATTCTATGACCATATGTCTGTAACCCAGATATGCATGGAATCCTGAGGGCACAACTACGTCCTTTTATGGCCTGAATTAATAATCAGCCAAGGAAGCCTCTCTCTGACATCCCATATCTGGGCCCCAGGTTGACATATGGGGCCCTCTGTTCCCCTCAGAAGGGAGTCACCTACTACCACTACCCTTCTCTTCTTTTTGGGGTCGGAGGTGGTGATCTGTCTAACAGGTGCACTGTAATTGGGCCCACTGGGCAGATCATTTTCTTCTACTCCATCTGGCAGGCTCTCTAAATCCAGGGCTTCATACCTATGCTGGAGGGGCACCTGGCAAGGTGATGGGGGCCAGGAGGAATGTTTATTATGATCTCCCTGAGTAGGGACCCATTTCCACTCCCTTCACCCACCAGGTGTCCTCCCATTGCCTGACGGGGGGGGCACGGGAGTCCTCTGACCCCTGGTGGGCCTCCCTCAAAGATGCAAGGGCAGAACTCCACCAATCTATTTCCCTTTTACTTCCCCTATTACTCCTTAGTCTTTCAGCTTGCTCCCCAAGCTCGGCCACCATTAAAAGAAGATAACCCAGCTATTCACACTGCAGGCAGGCTTCTTCTGCAACATCCTCTGGAACTGCAGATAAGCTCAAACATTACACATAGGAAGGGGGCTGCACAGATGCATCCTTTTTGGAGGCTTCTACTCGGTCACATACACTTGCACTAACTGCAGTTTTCAATCATGTAAAAACCATTATTAACAAAAAACCCAAAGCCCATCAGTTGGAGTTCAGAATGCAAGAATTTCTTGGAAAGTTGGGTGTGTAAATCAAAGCCTGGGAAAGAACACAGGACTTGAACTGAGGTGCTGGGAAAAGATTCCAAGTTTAGGTGCTAGAAGTAAGAATGTAGATTTAAAGCTTAAAGCAGAGACATGTTAAGTAGAAAAAAGTTTAGTTGATAAAGATTAAGATATAGAAAGAGTAAAGCAGGTATAAAGGTGACAAACTAGCCTTAAGAATTGATCTATGTGTTAGAAAGAGATTGGGTTAGAAAGGTCACACTGCAATTAGATGAAATTTCTTAGTATTGCAATAGAAACATAAATCACCTCGTTGGCAGTGTTTTATGTTAATAAGTCCTTAAAAGATCTTGTAGCCATAAGTCTTGTGACTTTTGGCCACGCTTTCAATACCTGTTACAAGAAGTCATGTCTTCTGTACAAGATAAGAAAATAAATGGCGCTTTCTAAGCAACTAGAAGTCTCGTCCTTCGGCCTAGTTCAGAATGAGAAAGAATCCCCGTGGAATGTGATAAAGGGGGACAAAAAAGCCCACACTCACCTACCAACAGAAACACAACAAACAAACTAGAAACCCCAATAGCAGCAGGAAACCTGCAACCCTGCCTGCTTGCCCTGCCTGCACAAACTGCTTTCAGAACAGGCACTCCAGCTCCAGCTCGTGTTCCCCCAAGTGTGTTCCCAGGTGCAGGTTCAGACATGCAGCCCCAGGCCCTCTGCAAACACAAGCTGCCCACTGCCTCTTCACTGCCTACACTCCTGCCTGCGGTCACAGCAGCAAAACCAGGCTGTTCCCAGCCAGAGACCAGGCCCTGCTCCTGCAGGATGCTCTTACCAGCACCTTCCAGGACTCTGTGCTGGGCACGCAGCACTTTCCATGCTGGCTCTGAACAGCCTTTGGCACACAGAGCACAACCTGGCTGGCTCTGCCACCAGCACACCCCAAGCACAAGGTGGAGGAGGAAGAAGCAGGGGCTGTTTTGCTGCCATGCCCAGGAGAGACTGGAAGGGTGCCCTCCCTCTGGTCCTACTTGCTTGGCTTTCTGACTGTGTCTGAGGCAGGGCTGCCATTCCTCACTTGTGGGGACCAGAACTGCACCAGGATCCCGGCACTGCCTGGCAGCGCTCCGGATGCTGGCATGGTCATGTGTCTGAGTCTCGGGCACTGTGCTGCTGCTTCATTTGCTCTCTGGAACACCCAAAGCTCTCTGTGAAGCCCTGATGCTCTCTGGTTGTGCCCTCTTCCTGACCCTGTGCAGGGATGGAGCATTGCTGTGCTTTCAGGAAGCTATTCTTGAAACCTTCCAGCATTCCAAGCTCCTTTGCCCTCCATGAGTGCTTGCCATGGAATCCCTCCCAGCTGGGTTCAGAGCATACTCAGGGTGGCTCTTCTAAAATCCAGGGGCTTCAGGGTGCTCAGCAAGACCTTGAACTCCACAGTGTTGTGGAACTGGAGCTTCAGCACAGAGACCCTTCCAACCTGATCTGCCCTCGTTCCTCTGCGTCTCTGCACAAAACACGGCGCGGGAGAGAATGGCAGGAGGGGCCTGCGAGTCCCAGGGCTCTGGATTTGTGCTGCTTTAGCTCCACAGAGATGCAGGCAAAGTGAAGAAGCCAAACTGTTTATTGACGAAAGGCAAAGCAAAGGGATGAGCTGAGAAGGAAAAAGGGGGAGGGTCTCAGGGCTGGAGGGAGAGAGCAGGCAGGGAGAAGGCTTAAGGCAAAATAGCTGTGCCAATCATGCTCTGCCTGGAGCTCCAGCAGCCTGGACAGGTTATGTCCTCTTCAGTGTCTCTTGGTGTGTTCTTGTGACACTGGTTCACTGGATCCTGAAGATGACTGGGCTTAATCTTCCAGGTTAGAGCATGATGGCCTGGCATCTTGCATCTGGACTTGAGCAGCTGGTAGAGGAAGGAACAGAGCCACGGTCACAGCCTGGATCAGTGGGGACGCTACAAGACCCCCGTGCCAGGGCTACCGCAGCCCGCTCTGGCCATGGCCAGGAGGGAGCAGGGGCCACCAGGATCAGCCCGAAGCTGCTAGCCACAAATGCCCCACATGCCCCTGAAATCTCTGTGTGCTCTGCCCACGCTGCCCCCCATCCGTACAGGGAGCAGAGCACTCCAGAGCTGGGGCAGGGATTGCAGCTCCTCCTGCCAGTGGCGCTGCCCTCACCCTTGTGGATGAGCCGAGTGTCTCCTTGCTGCCTCCTCAAGTACCGCCCTGCGGTCTCTGGGAATACAGAGTTTGTCATGGACCGTGTCCCAGATCCTGCTGCTGTAGGAGAGGGAGGGAGCCCGGGCTCACCAATGAACCTGCTGGCCGCCTCTCACAGGGGCTCCTGAGGGCTCTGCAGGTAGGGCAGGGCCTGGTGCAGGTGCTCGGCCACTCGGCTCCTGTCCTCTGCCAGCTGTGGAGAGCGGCGGGAGTGAAGGGTCGGGGCAGGCTCCGGCCCTTTGGCAGGTGCTGCCCGCGCCCGGCCCCGGCCTCCCCTGCCCGCAGAGCCCTGAGGTGCGGCCAGCAGCCGCCGGCCGGGCTCTGCAGGGACACAGGGCCGGCTGCTGCCCGGGGAGCCGCGGTGCCGGCCTGCCCCGCAGCCCCGCTGGGCCGGGGCTCCATCAGCACCCGGCTCGGGCCCGTGCGGCCCCTGCGGGCAGCACTGGGCAGGGCCACAGCTGCAGCCGCACACAGTGAGCGCCGCGCTCAGGGGGCTTCTCCAGCCTGAGCCTGGCGCTTCCAGGCCGTCCTTACCAGGCACTCGGCCAACTTCCACAGCCGCTTCAGCCGCTGCCATCCAGGGATCCTTGCTGAGCAGGACAAGGCCTCTGAGCGCCAGGCGACGCCTCTCCCTGGAATTGCTCTGTAGGAACCTTGATATGATCTTAAGGACGCTGTCCCCACATTCACTCAAATCCAGGCACTCAAGGACCTGAAAGGCACAGGGCAGTGACAGAGGACACACAGGAGCCCAGAACTGCACAGGGCTGGGCCCAGACAGCAGCACAGGGCACGGGCACCAGCCCAGGCAGCTGTGGCCATGAGAGGCCAGAGAGCTGGGAGGCAGCTCAGGGAGACAGTTCTGGCCATCAGGCTCACCTCCACAAGGAATGCCAGGGCAGGCAGATCCCAACGTGGCTCCTGTGTGCTGAGCAGCTGGAGTAGGTGAAGTGCAACATAGGAACACAAGGGCATCAATACACAGCGAATCTCCCTGGCAGGGGGAAAAAGGCACAAGGACCCTGAGGTTGAGGGGTGGCAATACTCTCCCAGGATTGACTCACAGAGAACCAGTTTTTCCCCAGCATCCCTGGAGGCGATGTGGACACTTTGGGAGGCTGCCCCTTTTTGGGCACCTCCTCTCCCAGCCTTTTCCGGTCTGCTTGGCCATCCCTTGGTGACAAAGGCCTCTGGCCCATGATCATGGGTACTGTGTGGGGCACCCCGGGCACACAGCACTAATGTCAAGGACAGAGGGGCAATGGGGGTCTCACCTGGCCAGCAGACCCACGGCATAGTGCTGGGTGTCAGCACACAGCAGCGTGTCCCAGCCACGCTTGCGCTCTATTGCCATCACCTGAGGCTCATACTGCATACAGATGAGCAGAGCCTTCATGGTCTGCACTGCAAACCTGTGTGCAGAGCAAAGTCCAGGTCACACTGGGAGCACTGGTGCTGGCCAGAAGGCCATGGAAAGGACTGGAGGACTGGGACCTGTTGGCCTTGCTGGGAAGCGGGTGTTGCTCCTGGCACGCTCTCCAGAAGTTATCAACTTCCTTTGGCATCTGCTGTGTGGTGATGACAACATGCAAGAGCAGAGCCGTAAACAGAGGGGAGGAAGCATTCATCATGGCCTCCTCGCAGTGGGGCACCTGGACCACCACCCAGATCACCAGAGTTGCCTGCAAAAGAAGCAGCCCGAGGCAGCGCTCAGTGCTGAGGTGTCCATGGGGCAGGGCCTGAGGGAGAGGCAGGGGGAGCAGCAGGCCTGGTGCCCCCTGAGCCTGTCCCTGGCCCAGGTTTGAGCCCAGCAACTGAGGCACAGAGAGGATAGAGAGCTGCTGGAGAGGTGACTGGTGCTGGAGGGTGAGCAAGGGCCAGTTCCAGAAACTCACAGCCAGGGCAAAAACATCTTCGTTGTCTCCATCAGAGGTGCACATTCTGTGCAGAGGCCAGTCCTCCATGACACAGAGCAGAATTGGCAGCACGCTCTCCAGTGCTGTGCCTGACAAGCCTATGGCTCTCCACATCATTGCAGCAGCTCTGTGGGGTTGGAGCTCCATGTCAGAGGGGGTCTCAGTCACAGTACGATGCCCTGTGCAGCTGTGACAGCCCCAGTGCCCTGAGGGGCAGGGAGGGAGCCTGGCAGTGGCAGCAGGCTCAGGAAGCAGAGGGGCCTGAGGGTCCTGGACCTCTCCACCTGTCTGGCAGGCCCCATTGGACAGGCTGTACAGGGCGATGGGCCCTAAAGGCTGCTGAGCCCTGAGCTCTCAAGGCACATGGGCCCCGTACCTGTCACACGTTGGGGCACAGCGCAGGAGGGTCAGCACCATGTCAGCAGGGTATTCTCCAGCCAGCCTCAGAATGTCAGTGCGCAGCCTTGCATCTAAAGTGCCCTGGGATGTCAGTCTCTGGTGAATACTTTTCACCATGGCTGGCACCTGGGGGAGGAATGGCGAACACTTGGAGCGCTTTCGTAGCTTCCTCTGAGAAGTGCTTCCCTTCCTGCCATGCTGTGCTGCCTTCAGTGACTGAGGGGGCCCAGTGACCATGGCCTGAGTGGGCACACAGTCCTGGGAGGCATGGAGCCTTGGCCACAGGCTGCTTAAGTGGTGCTGAGAAGCACAACGGTCTTTGAAGTAATCCACTATGAGTTCCTCAGAGTGACTCAGAGTGGGAGTGGTGTCAGTGTTTGTGATGCCCTGAGTCTCTCCAGTGTCAGCAATTGTCATGTCCACATCCTCAGTCACTGCCATGTCAGCCTGCACCCTGTCATCACTCCTTACAGTGTCAGACTCTTCTGAGCGCTCAGGCACATCTGGGCTGACATCAGGCTCTGCCTGGAGCTCGGTCAGGCTGGAGTCAGGCTCAGCTGTGCCCTCTGTTGCTGTGCTGCTCTTCTTACGTTGCACCGGCACAAACTTCTGCAACATCTGCAGTAGAACAAAGGACAGGGAGGAGAGGCAAGTTCCATGGAGTGCTCCAAGCGCTGTGCTGGGCTGAGCAGTGACAGCAGGCCCAGCCCAGGTGGGGATGGCTGCAGGTACCTTCAGTGCTCTGCGGAAGTGGCCACCGGTGGGGTCCTGCTTGTGTGTGCGGTCCATGACTGCACCTGGCAAAGAGCGAGCACAGCCAGAGCTGAGGGGCTGTGGGAGAGGCTGGAGAACAGAGCCCAGCCCTGCGCTCCACAGGCAGGGACAGTCCCGGGATGCTTCAGGGGAACATGAGCACAGGCATTGCGGGGTGTCTGCCCAGCCCCTCTTCTGTCCTGTGCCTGGGCATGTCCCCAGGGGATGGGATGGGATGGGATGGGATGGGATGGGATGGGATGGGATGGGATGGGATGGGATGGGATGGGATGGGATGGGATGGGATGGGATGGGATGGGATGGGAAGTGATCAAGCTGGCAGCAGCCATCAGCTCTTTTACCCAGCTGTGCCTCTCACCATCCTGCATTGGCTGAAACAGCTCCGGCTCTTCAGGCTCTTGTGCTGGGTGGACTCTAGAGCCTCTCCTTTTCATTCTTCTGAACACTTCGAAGAGTGGGAAACAGCTGGGAAATCTGCCTGTCATTTCAGTCTGGCCTTGAGGGCACCTTGTAGAAAGGTGCCTTGGGAAAGCTGTGAGACAAACAGTCCTGCAGTCTGGCTGGGAAGTCAGCTGCAGGAATAACTCTCAGAAAAGCTCCGGGTCCGACAGGAACGAGTGCGCTGTGCGGGGGCTCCTCACGGCACCGCTCCTGTCCCGTCGCGTGCTCTGAGCACTGTGCCGTGGCCGTGTCACCGTTGGCTCTTATATCACCACGTGTCACAAAGGGCCCTTTGACACCCTGTCCTGTTCCATGCCATGGTGACCATGCTGCACCGTGTCACAAAAAGCCCTTGAACACACTGCCACCAGCCCTGGGGCTGCCCCCAGCCCCACCCAAAGTGGCCCGTGATTGAAGGAATTCCTCACCCCAAGTGTCTAAGAAAGCCTGACAGGATCTTTAGGAACGGCTCAAACCATCAGCAATCATTGCCCTGCTCTGCGGGCTCAGGGCATTTAAGAATCCTCACTTAAGGATTGCTCTACATAAGTATCTCCCAAATATTGCAAACTTTCCATATTCATTGGTATGGTCTGAAAACATGAAAGATTTGGAAGATGGCATCCCGTCTCAAAGCAGCAAGGAGTAAAAGTTTGGAAGGAATGAAAGTCCACTCAGTGTTCCAAAATTAACCCAAACAAATAATGAGATTGCACAATGGCTAATCCTCCTCCTGGTACAGACATCTAAGTGGTTCATAAAGTACAGCTGTCCCCTCTTCTTCCCTGTGGGACATTCAGGACCACTAAGAGGAAAAATCACAGCTATTCTTTCTGCCCTCCATAACCAAAGCTGAACCAAAGCACAGATGCTGACTCCCACCAACACCAACCCCCCTAAACAGCTGCACAGAAGCCCTCAACAGGCCGCCAGGACCCCCAGCTGTCCCTATCCCTCTGCAGAGCTTTCCCAGCATCCAGCAGGGCCCCTGGTTCCCTGCAGGTGTCGTGGGATGGCACTCAGGAGGATCTGCTCCAAGGCTTTTCCTGGTAGCAAGCTCAGGCTGCCAGGCCTGTGATTCCTGGATCATCCTTCCCACCAACCCTTCCTGTGCACGGCTCTTACATTCCCACTTTGCTGCTCAGCTCAGGCTTCTGCACTTGAGCAGGACTGCTGGGAAAGGATCGAGAGTGGCCTGGCAAGCTCCTTCTCCAGCTCCCTCTTTACTCTTGGTGAAGGTAGAACATTCCACTGGAAAGCAACTGGTGCCACAAGGAGTGGGCAGCATCAGGCAGCTCTGGAGCAAACCCTCAGGACTGCTGTATCCTGAGGGAACACCGTTGGCCTTGACCTGCAGGCACCTGCAAAAGCTTCAAATCGGCTGCCTCAGCTTCCAGGACCTCTCTTGGCCACATCCTGATGTGTGTGCAGGACAACTGCGAGGCACTGCTGGGACCCCACGGGACAGGGGCAGCTGTCTCGTGTGCACGTAGCACCCCGTCACGGAGCTGGGCTCATCCCAAAACCACATCAACCATCTGGTGTCAGCAGAAAGGAGCAAGGAGCACTGGGCTGGCTCCTGGCAGGGTGTCTCAGCTGGGCTTGCTCCACAACACGCCCCCGTTTGAAGGGCTGCTAATGCCCAGCTGCCAGAAATGCCGTCCTTGTTCTCTCCAAGGCGCACAGGAAGAGCCAATGAGCAGGATGCACAGCTTGTTTGTACACAGAACCAACCCGGGAGAGAGGGTGTAAATGCCTCTTTATTTCCATATTTATCATTGCAGCTCAGATGGATGAGGAACCCAATGGAAAGTTGAGATGAAACAGAAAAAATGAAAAAGTGTTGGCAAGTGGAAGCTCAGCTGAGACTGGCAGCCTGAAGGGCTTCCAGAAGGAAAAAGGCTTTCAATTACTGCACTGCTGCTCCATAACATCCCAATTCCTGTGCCATGCCAGGAGGGTGGGGCAGCTGGGGAGCCCTGCCCTCATGATCACACCCCAGAGAGATGGAACTGGGACCCTAAAGCAGCACCTTTGGTCATGTTTATGTTTTACAGGGCTGATTTCTTATTTCTTCCCAGAGCAGCAGCAGAGTGTGGGCGTGGAGGCTCCCTAAGGATCTCCAGGTTATGGGCATTGTGGTCACACATGATAGAAAGGAGCCACAAAGCCTTTGCTGGACACCTTTGGAACATCCAGAGCTAGGTCTTGGTGATGGATGATGATTTAAAGCCTGTTTGTGCAGGGAATAATGGCTCATAACCATCCCCTGTCCTTCAGTGGTGTGACTCTGCTGAGATGGGTGGTCCTGTGTTTCCACCTTAGAGAGGTGTTTCATTAATTGTCCCTGTCCTTGCTCCTGAGCCCATGTGTGCTGTGATGTGGAGATGCTCCAAACACAGATAAGAGGAGGTAGCAGCCAGGATGTGGCTCCTGGGGAGGCAGCCAGAGATACAGAGGTGGGTTCTGCCCATGGGATTTTCAGTGATCTGAAACCTTGAGCCTTGGGAAGGACTGACTGCCCCAGACCAAGGGAGTCTGACTCTGCTGAGGGATAAGTAGGATTGTGTGTCTGTGACCAGGGTCTGTTCCATGGGCCATGGGGAGGAGGCAGGGGATTGAAGTGTCCCCTTGCTGTCTGCATGGCCCTCTGTGCTGGTGACTTTATTGTTCACCCAAATCCCTGCTTGGGCACCCATAAAGGCCCTGCCCAGGTCATTTGGCATGACAGCTTCTAGAAAGCATCCTGGGGTCACTGTCCCTGCCTGGTCACAGCTGAAAACTTGAGTTTCCCTTCACACCCCTCTTCTCTGTGATCTCCCTTTGGGCTTTATTCTCCTCCCTGCTTTCCCCTCGTTTGTGCCTGGCTCCGGAGGAGAGCTGGGAATTGATCACTGATTGAATCCTGAGTATCGGGCGGGAGCGAGCGGGGGCAGCCCAGGGACCCTGCGAGAGGAACTCTGCAGCCACCCGGCATGGCCAGGCTCACCCCAGGCTCTGCCCGCCCTCCTGCCCGCAGCTGGAACTCCCACCAGGACAGAGCTGGCCCGGGGAAGTGGCCCAGAGGAGAGGAGCCATCAGGGGCTGTCACCCAGCGGGATGCTGACCCCCAGCTGTGCCACATGGGCAGCAGCTCAGCCCTGAGCCTCCTGCTGCATCCTCCCTTGTCACAGCCCTTCCCAGAGTAGGGATGGCCACTGGCTCATCACATCCCACTCATGGCTCCAGTGCCTGAGGGACTGATGGCAAAAGCCCTTGGATGAGTCTTTTTCTGGCAGTGAATGAAACAGGATTGTGCTGGTGGTGATAAGAGGCTGCAAGCTGGACCCATCCGATCCTCACAATTCCGAGAGGCTGACATGGCAGAACAGGTCCTGCAATAGCCTTCGTGTCCCAGCACACAAAATGGGTGAGAAAAAGCAATTTTAAGGTGACTGGGGAAACTCTGCAGCTGTGATGCCATCCCATCTCAAGCCTCTGGCCTCTCTGGAGTCACATGTACTGTGAAATCCCTCTGCTCTGAACCCAGGCTGGGTCATGACTCACATCTTGGGCTGTAAAAATACATTTCATTGTGTCAGCACTGAGAGTGGCCATGGGCAGCTCTCTGGCACCAGTGAGGCTGGCCAGGGCAGGCTGTTCAACAACACCCACTGGAGCCCAAATTCCATCTCATATTTTGGTACAGCACACAAAAGAGGTTGGGGGCAAGGAAAGGCTGGAGAGGAAAAGTGTTTCACTTAAAAATCCTGGTAGGACTTTATCCAGTGGCTTGTCTGGCCACAAATCCATCTATTTTGTTGCAAGTGTGGACTGCAAAGCCTGGGCTTGCCACCTGGAAATGTGACCTCATGACTCTCCTGCAGCCTGTGGAGTTTGCCTTGTATGCAGGAGAGACACCTCTCTGGTGGTGGCATCCCTCAGAGGGAAAAGGGCAACTGAACCCTCTGGATGGCTCTGCCTTGCTGTGTTAAACAGTATCCATGGCTTTTCTCTGGTATTCCCCTAACTAAAACTACTTGCAGGTACTTTTAGTATGAAAAAAATCACTAAAAACTCAGAGTTAACTGTCAAGGGGCACCACTGCGAGGCTTCACAGCAATGACATCTTGTGAATTAATTTTGCTTTTGAACTTTTATGTCCAATTATGCCTCTGGGGGTGTTTAGCACCAGTCAAGTAATTTCATTTGTGACATGTGACATGTTGCCAAGGCTGAGCTGCTGGAGAAGCCAAACAGCCTTGAGGAGAGGAGCCTGGTGGCTTCCAGATGAACATGTAGAAGTCCTGGGCACAAACCCACACACCTTTTCCTGAAGAAAATCTGAATTCCTCAAAGAAAGGGGTTTAACCAGGAGGGATCAATTCCATGAGGAAAATCTGAATTCCTTAAAGGAAGCGTTTTAACCAGGAGTGCAGGACAGCTGTGGGACCAGGACAGGGTCTCTGTGCTCATTAACACCCTGGGCACTAAGGAAGCCCAGGAGCAGCTGCAAACAGAGCCAGCTGAAGGATTCCTGCTGCCTCCCACCAATTCATCAATTACCTATCTGCTTAGTCCTTTTCTCCATCCTTTTACAATCTAAATAGCACATTTTATAGTCGCTGCTAAGTGATGTGATCAACATCAATTACCTACTAAAAGAGAATCAAGTCTTGATTTAAAATTAAGTGCTGCATTTTCCCATGTTCTTTATATGTAGCCAACAGAATAATTGCAGTGACATAAAAACTAATTACACAACTCCACAATTAGGCCTCCCTCCTAGTGCTGTGATTGTCTTTAAGTATACTGATGAAAAATTACTCCCAGTCCCAAATTACTCTCTCACACCCATCTTCTCTAATACCTTTGGAAAAAACCTCCACCCCATCAGACCAGAGTAACTTGAGATGCAGAAGGTAATACATGCAGAGTTTATTTTCTTATCTCTTTGATATGGTTTCAGATGTGGGATTTGGTTGGGATTGTCCAGGGATGCAGCAGTGCTCCTCTCTGGATGGACTGAGCATCTCAGTGAAGCTTCCCAAACTGCCTGGTGGCTGCTGTGCCCTGAGACAAGCAGGGAGAAAATCCTCTTCTTAGTGCCCCCAGCTGACACTTGGCTCCTGGGCTGCAAGTAGCCAGTCCTGCCTGGTGTGTGGAGCCCAAAAGGAGAAGGAGGAGGCTGGAGTACAGCAGTGCTTTCACCTATCTAACAGCCAGCATTAAACCCAGGCAGCAATCATGTAGCTGCCTGAGAAACCATAAACCCCAACAAAAATCATAAGCATCAATAAAGCTCTGGTGCACTCCTGACAGGCTTTGAGGGATTTGATTCCAGATTATGTTTTTGAGATGTTTACAACCAACCTGGAAAGACTGAAAATATTCAATTACTGGCAAGGGGAGCTGAGATTTGCTTACAGTCAATCTCCTGCCTCCAGGATCTCTGGGGGTGCCAGCAGTGAAACACAGCATGGGTGAGCAGAGCCGTGGGGACAGTGGCCCAGGGACAGGTCCCCTGATGTCGCTGAGCATCTTTCACTGGATAATTAAGCATTGCAGGTTTAATTTTGGGGCTGGCAGGTTGGTTTTGGCTGCTGTGCAGTGGATCCCATGGCCTGTTCCTCAGCCATAGCCCAGCCCTTGCTCAGCTCGTGGCTGTCGATTTTCCATCGTTTCTGCAATGCCATCACACAATCACAGTCGGAGAGGGGTGGGAAATGCTTTGGTATGATTTTAATCAGCAGAGGGCTTTGAGTGAATGAGGTGAGGGGAACAGTGAGCTCCCTGTGCCTTCTTTGACTTTCTCACCTCATTTCAGCATCAGCCAGGGGTGCCAAGGCTGATAATTTACACCCTTGTACCTACCTGAAACCTCACTACTTTCCTCAAAACCTGTGAAAAATAAACGAGGTGGTGAAGTAGCCTGTGGCAGGGATGATATGATGTGTAAAGCCACATTTCCAGATCATTGTGAATATTCCCTCCTGATCCCCAGGACCCATCCCAGATATCCCCACCTTGTCGCCCAGAGCACTGAGTGCCACATCCAGGAATTCTTTGGACACATTCAGGGATGGGGACCCAAACCTCCCTGGGCAGTTCCAGTGCCTGACCACCCTTTCCACGGAGAAAATTCTCCAGAATTTGTCCTAACACGATGCAGAGAGGTGCCCTCAGCCGGGCAGTCCCGTCAGTGCTTTCCTGAGGGAGCGATGCTCCAGGCTGGGGCTGCTGCCCGGGACAGCCTGTTCCTACAGCCAGGGAGGCTCCAGCCCGCCCAGCGAGGCCGGGGCCCGACCCGGGACAAGAGACACGGCTCATATCAGGCCGGGTCAAAGGAACAAAGGCAAACCCAGCCAGCTCACGGCCGAGCCGGGCCAGTGCCGCCGCCTCATAGGGCACGGGAGGGGCCAGGGCCAGGGGGCGGAGCCAAGGGCGGTGTGACCGAACGGCCGGGCCGGGGGTGTGGCCAAGGGGCTGTGCTGCTGAGCGGGGCGGGGCCAAGGGCAGGAGCAGGGCCAAGGAGGGCGCTGATTGGCCGGGGCGGGCCCGGGGGCGGGGCCGGGCAGAGCGTGCGCAGTGCGGAGCGGTGAGTCGGGTGGGGGGGTCGCAGGGGGGGCGGTGCTGGCGCCCCGTGAGGGCCGGACCGGAGCTCCGGGCCAGGCACCCGCGGTCCGGGACGCAGTGCTGCTCCCGGCGCTGTGGGCACCGGCCGCTGTCTTCCCTGCGCTGCCCTGTGCCAGCGGAGCCGGCGGTGAGCCTGGCCGGGCTGGGGCGGCCCGCAGGCCCGGTTCCCCTCAGAGCGGCCGGGCCGTTAGGACAGGGCTGGCAGGACCGGTCCCTGCCGGAGTGTTGCAGCAGGGACCGCAAACGCGGGCCTGTGACGGGTGCTTCGCATAGGACAGGGATCCCTTACACCGACGCGTTTTAAACATAAATATTTACATGTAAGTTTCCTCCAAAGGGCGCAGTTTGGTCCTGCCTGCAGCACGAGGCTGGGCGACCTCTGGGCTGATGTGTGCCCAGGCTGCTGTGGAATAAAAACATGCTGGAGTAACTCTGGGATATTAAAATGAGTGTGCTCTGTAACACGAGGTCTGAATTTTAAAGCTGGTTTAATTGTTTCGGTACAAGGCTGCATATGGTGCTCTGACTGGAGAACTGGTAAAACGATGCGTTGCACAAGGCTAGGAAGGGAACGCTGAGCAAAGGGGCTTTTGTATATAAACACTTTGGAATGTTGCCTTAAAATGCTTAAGCGCAGTGGTTGGCTAACGCTCGCATTAGGAGAGATCTTTGGCAGAGCTCTGATGCCCCCCACCTTCAGCAGGGTCAGAGTCGACACCAAGTTGTGCAGACACAATTTCTTAGGGCCAAGTTACTTATTCTGCAGTGTTTTTCTGCTGGAACTAACCCAGTCCTAGTGCGGTGCAGAGGCAGAGCTGCCTGCACCGGTGCTGCTCAGTTTGCCTGCCAAAGGAGGATAATCTGCAGGGGCATTTCTGTGGTGGAGCTGTCTGTGCAAGAGGCTGCTCCGTGCACAGCCCAGCAGGAACCTTTTAAGTGCAGATAAGTCTCCAGAGGATGTTCCAAGACGATGACACACCCTGTCATTTACCGAGCGTGCTGCCGCAGTGTTCTGTGATTGTTCGAATTCATTTGTTCTCTGGGAGTAGCATTGTTAAGGGATGGACGTCTCTTTTTCTCTCTTTTCTGCCTTAAAATGATCCAGTCTGGTTCACTTTGTTTTCCAGCAGCCTCTAGGGCATTTCTATGGTGGAAGTATACAAAATATTGTCCCAGAAACTACAGTGTAGGAGTCCAGCTACCAGAGGTGAGAGAGCAGTGTTGTGAGTTCCTGGAGGCTGCTGTCTTTGTGACCGTGTACTTAGTATATTGAAGGGATACAAATACAATTCTTTGGAAGAAATCAGCTGGAAACAATTCCTGGTGAACTGTCAGAACAGCCTTTGAAACCAGTCTTGTCCTTTCAATGTCCTGAAGCAGCACAAGAGCAGGACTGGTGCTACTGTCACCACCTCCTTCATTTTTACATCAGAATTCCTTTAGCCTGAGCAATAAAACACATGGTAAACTCCAGCATCCCCAAACCTGTCTGCTTCTGCTTGACAGGTGGGGTTGAAAGCAGCATCCATACCTTGAGAATTTGTGAGGTGTTGGATTATTGGGATAAATTTAGGGATAATAGTCATCCTCTCTGTGTGCTAATCCTCTGTGCTACTGACTCCCTCCATGGCTTTTCTAACCCACCTCAGCTCTTCCAGTCAGCGTTCTGAGAAACCATGCTCTGCTCGTGAGGGAGGTGAATCAGCTTTAATTAAGATTTGTTGAGAGCTTTGTTGATACGTTCTCAATAGCTGGTTGCTACTTTTTTTATGAACAGGCAGATATTCTTAGCACCTGCAGTGGGAAGTGACACAAGGCTGGGGATCTCTGGGAAGCAGCCCTGCCAAGGGAAAAGGCTCCTGCTCACCGAGGCTTTGTCAAATCCATTCTGGCTGCGGTTCATGAGGCAGCACAGCAAAACCCCAAATCCCTCCTAGTCTGTGGGAAATCTCAAATGCTCCTGAGAGCTAGGCCCTGCTTTTGCATGAGATTTGTAGCTTTGGCCCCCTTGCTGGATTTCTGCCAAGCTGCTGGTTGGGCTTGGTGCAGCTGTGCTCTGGTGTCACCTGCTTTGTAACACCTTGTGGCAATGGCTTCAGTGGCTTTCAACAACTCAAATTGAGGTGTCTGGGGTAGGCAAGGCTGGGTGATGGCCCTTGTGGGCTTCAGAGAGTTGCAGAGGTCGGTGGAACCCTGTGGGATAGGTGGAGAGGAGGAAAACTGGGCAGCCATGGCTTTCCACAGGGCAGCATCCTATTCCCTGCTGGCTTCTGAGCTGCAAATGGAGCCTGATGACTTCCTTAGTGAGGGATAATGGAAATGGTCACAGTGGTGCTGGGTCTGTGGTTGTGTGGGTGCCCCTCAGCAGGATGAGAAGCTCTCTTGTATTTTGGGGAGGGGAATTAGTTCATTTGCCTTTGTCACTGCTGTATGAATAGCCAGATGGAGGATGCCAAAATGAAATTCAGGGCTGGAACAGCCTCCTTGTCTATAGCCCTGTTCTGAGCCAGGTGAGAGATCCTCAGCTCCAGGCTGGGCAGTGGTGGATGGTGGTGCACATCTGGACAGGACCCAGCTCCCTCTGGGCCTTGATGGAATCCCAAGATGATGAAATGTCCTCAGAGAGCCTGAGCTCATCTAACTTGCCCGTGCAGCAAACTGAGCAGCCAGTTTGTCTCTTGCCTTCATAGAACAGGGAGCCCCATGGCAGGTTGTTAAAACCTGGGAGCTGGTTCCAGCCCTGGAGGCAGCAGGGAGGGAGAAACCCCTCCCCAGCTGCTGTGGGGCAGCATGTTCTGTACTGCTGACTGCTCTGCTGGCTGCCCAAACCCTCTGGTTAGTCTGGGACTCAGAGGTGACATCCAGCACAGAGCCCAGAACTGGGTATTTTATGTTCTGGATCTTACACAGTGCTGGCACATTTAGTTTGGTCCCCAGTTTTCCCCAGGTTCCCTCTGTCTGGAGAGTTTTCCCCTGGACTGTTTGTGTGCTTGATCTCTGTGCTGTTTCCAAGTGCATTTCTTTGCATTGTTTTCCTTGATTTTCTTTCTATTGATTTGTGGGTGTTTTGGGAACTTTTCTTCTGTTTATCAATTCTGATCATGACCTCCAGAGTGCTTCCAGCTCTTAACTCCTGGACATCCTTTCAGGTTTTATAAAAATGCCTTCTCTTTGGTTGTTCAAACCATTAATGGAAAGGATGAACAGAAGCAGACTTGGGCTGAGCTCCCAGGGCCCATACACAGGGATTGCTCCTGTGGTGACAGGGAATTGCTGATGCCACCCCTCAGGTGCTTGGGGTGGAGTTGCTTTGGTTGGTCTTTTTTTTCTTAGTTAATAATGAGCACGGGGCCTCATTAAGGTGAGCTTACCCAGCCCCAGCTCCTCTGGCTTTTGAAAGCATCAGATGGATAGAGAGAAAAGCTGCTCTGTGCTGGTCAGAGGTGTGATGGGCAGGTCTCTGTAGTGGGGGATTGTGCTCTCCTTCTGAAGACTTAGGTCATTTAAGAGCTTTCATGAACTTCATTTACCTGAGGCTTCTTGCTGGGGCTGGCACTGAAACAGCTCTGGCAATCCTCAGCCTGCTTCCCACTCAGAGCTGCCACAGCAGTGGGCTGTGCATGGGGGAAGTTGTGTCCTGCACCTTCTGCTCCCCTTTGTTTCTCCATAAGTCTCTCCTCAGTGAGAGCTGAGCATGTCTGCATGTGACAAAGGTAGCAAAAACACATTTTTCTCCTCAAGCAATTCCAAGTTCCTTGTGTGGTTGCTCCTCTGGACAAGATAAAACTACTTGCTCTGGAGAAATTAATGACACTCATTTTTATTCCTAACTAGTGTGTGTCACAGTGGGAGTGGTTGCAGGATGCCTCACTGCACCAGGGCTCTGCTGTCACCTCAGTGATGCTTCAGGAAGAGGAATTATTTGAGCTGAAACAGATTTCACTGCCCAAGCAGGACCAGCTCTGCCTTCCCTGAGTTCTGTGAGTACTGAGCTGCTGGGCTCAGCTGCCTGAAGTTTAAGAATGGAAGTCCTCCACCTGCTTTCCATTTGTGTTTGCACATGGGTGTAACTGTGGGGTGAAATTTGAGCCCAACCAAATTTAAGGGCAACACAGGATTCCCCTGTGGTGTTCATGTCTTGCTCTTCCCCAGGCTGGTAACTTGTGGTACCCAGCTGTTCACTCCAGCTGTGCTTCAGGGGCACCATCAACAGCATGGAGACTCTGGGCCCTCCTTGTTCTCCTGTACTGGTCCATGGCTGATGGTAGAGTCACAGAATCATGGAATATTCCGAGTTGGAAGGAACCCACAAGCATCACTGAGTCCAACTCTGCAGGTGCCCTGACCTAATTTCAGTTCCAGGGGAAAAACTCAGTCTCCCTAAAACATTCCTATGGCTTCTGTTGGATTCTTCCTTGCTGCTGTCCAGGGCCCTGTGTGCTGTAGTTAAATATGGATGGAAAGGTTGTGTTCCACTCTGGATTACAGCTGAATCTCACTGGTGGATAAATTGCATCCCAAGTCTAGTTTGCAAAGCCCTTTGGGCTTCATGGGCTGCAGGAAGCTGTATTTTATTCTAGATGTGTGTTTGCTGATAATTCGATAGGATTTGCAGACAGCAGGTTGTAAGAGCCCTGATTATACTGGTTCCCTGTGCAGTCAGACTCTGCCCAAATAATTCAAGTGCCTGCTGCAGAGAGAGGGAAAGGAAGATGGAAGGATGATTTAGAAATCTCTGGAGCAGATGGGAAGAAGATGTATATGTTCATCTGAAGGAGATACCAAGCTACATATATGCCTTTAGAGATCTAAATAAAGTCAGGTTTTTGTAATGGTTGCCTACTTTAAGCCCAAATAATTCCTTGAATGAGAGGTTTTAAAGGTTTAACTTAATTTTGGAATTTTTATTTTGAGCGCACTTCCATAAAATTAACTTTTTGAATGCAGAATGCTTTAATGTCTTCCCTGTTGCTGCTCATTTGCAAGAAATCTCTGCACAGTTATTTCTTATGTACCAGTTAAATCTATCAGCCAACAGATGTCAAGTGTAGCAAAAATGCTATAATAATATAATGGTCTAATAATAGTTATAATGATTCTAATTACCTGGTGCAGCTTTAGAGAGAGGCAGATTCAGGAATGAGTGCAAGTGTTTAACCTTGAACTGCAGAAGCAGGGCACTTCCAGGGGTGCCTGTGCTGCTCCCCCTCCTCCCTTTGGGACATCCCAGTCCCTTTATTTGCTCCAGCAAACGAGGAGTAGCACTCTGGTGTGTTTGAAATGCTCAGAGCTCATCCTGGCTGTGTTCTCAGGAGTGCTGGAGAGCTGGGGATGAGCACCTTTCCTGCAATGCCTGGGAGTGTGAAGGCTGCTTGTTTTTAACCTCTGCCTGCCCTGCTCTTGGCATGCTCCCACTGCCTGGAGCTTGTGGCACAGATTGCTCCCCCCTCTCAGCAATCTCTGTGCAAGATGCTTGTGCTGCTCTTAAGTGTCAGGGGAGGCTTTGCCCCAGCCTGAGAAGCACAGAGCCAGAATCTCCTGATGGGAGAGATTTGGGGGTGTGCAGATGAGGGGCTAGGTGTTGTGGATCCCTACAGAGGCTTTGGTGTGGGGGTAGGAGAGCAATGGGCTGGTGCCTGAGTGCTGTGCTTGTTTTGCCTTCAATAGTCTGGCCCCACAGAGCCTTGTCAGAGTCTCCTTCCCCAACTGCTCCACGTGCCAGCTCTGTTACATCACTCCCAGTGCTCTTTCACATGACTCCCAGTGCTCTTTTACCACCAGATTTTTCCTTTAGGAAGCATCCTGGGCTGCATTGCCTGGATCCCTGTGGTTGTTGCTGTGTGCTGTTAGTGCCTTGGGGTCCCAGTGCTCGTGTTGCTGTGGTGTGATGGATCCCCTCGTGCCACAGCTGCTGATTTTAGTCCTGTGCCATGCAGGGGTGAGGAGTCCCTGGTTCACAGAGCAGCAAGCTCTGCGTGGGCTGCAAGTTGACAGCTTTCCATGATTCTATGCTGAACCTTCTTCCTATAAATAATTGATTCACAAGCTGATGAGAACTACAGGAACTTGTCTCTCAGTCGCTGCTTCCTGGCATGGGAAGCAGCTGGAAATCTGCTGTTTTCCTATAAAATGGATCCAGAGGTGCCCTTGCAAGGTTTTCTTTGTTTCCAGCTGCTCCTAGGCTGATGTGCTCTGCTGCTCAGGAAAGCCCTGCCTGCCAACACCTGCAGCAGACTTTGTGCCAGGGCTGTCAGGAGACAGCTCTGCCTCTCCCTTGGGGATGTTCAGCCTCTCCTTTGGGGATGTTCAGCCTCTGCTTTGGGGAGGTTCTGCCTTTCCCTTGGGGATGTTCAGCCTCTCCTTTGGGGAAGTTTGCCTTCTTGCAGGAGTAGTGTGTGTGTGTTGGTGCATCACCATGGAGATGAGGCCCCAGGAGCTGCAGGTTCAGCCTTCTCCAGGCTCACGTGAAGGAGGATGCACTAACGGGCTCCTCCTATTTAGGGAAAATGATTTCTTAGAGTAAATAAATCGTCAAAGAGCACTTGGCATCAGCCCAGGTGCTATTAAGAAGATCTCTTGGAGCCAGAGCTGTGAGGCTCATGCAATATTCACTTACTTTGCTGTGCTCCACATCAGGCATTGCTGTTGTGCCCAACTCTGACTCACTGACCCACTTGTGCTTTTACTTACCCCGAGATAACAAAGCTCCTGTTGCTTTTCTCCTTTTTCCTGTTTCTCATCCTGTCATAACAGCACCTTCCTGCATCCCTTTCCTTGGCCACTGGGTGTCCAGGCTTTCAGTGCTTCCAGTGGTTACGAGGCTTCACTTCCATGGCTGCTGCTGCTTTGGCCAGGTTTGCAAAGGACATGCAAAGGCTGCAGTGAGCTCTCCCCCATGCACAAACACCTGTCTCTAGGTTGTGCCAGCACACCCCAAAACTCTGGTCATGCTGGCATTCTTGGGACATTGGGGACACTGCCCTTTCCATGTGCCTGGCCATGGCACACTCTTTCCTTGTCTAATTTCTACACAGAACCCTCCCAACCAGGTCTGGAGGAGCCCTGTGGCACCTCTCTGCCTCATTGCCTCCATGTCTCATTTCAGACTTCATCTGTAAACATCTCTTTGCCCTTGCTAAAAACGCTGTCTCTTAATTTCCCTCTGCAGGAGTATTATTTAATTTGTAACAGTTTTAGGCCATTATTTGAAAAATCCAATATGAAGCTGTATTTCATTTACTGTAATGATCCACTAATGCAGGCATATTTCAAAGGCAGGCTATGCAGTACTGTGGGGTTTAATTAAATTTTGTTTTTCAAGTAAGCATCAATAGACAGACAATAACAAATGGTGGACAATATGCATACAGAACAAAGTCTCTTCATTTTCCTTTTCAAGACTGTGGAAGAGAAAATGTATAGCCCTTAAAATGGACTTGGCCTGCTCACAACTCTGCTTTAGTGTAGTTAACTCACTTCAGGAGGAGTATTTGCTTCTGACTTTGCCTTAATTAATTTTCTTGCTCTCTTCCTGCCCACAGAATAAACTGTTACACTGTGGAAAACTTCCAGCAGGAGCCGTGGGTGATCCAAGTGCTTCAGCAAGTTCTGGACATAGTTTTGAATGCTGTGTTGGTACCCAGTGTGTGATGGCTCCTCCACATGGGCCCTCCTCAGGGTGGCAGAACAGAAGGGCTGGGTGTGAGGTGTCTGTCTCTGGCAACTGGACATGGCACATGTCAGCCTTGGAAAGGGAGGGGAAAATGGTGTTTCTGCCATGCTTGTACTCCAGTCAGGAATTAGCAAGTGGCTCTGCAGTGCATTTTGTTCCTTTTCTCCCAGCAAGCGTGGGGTAATCAAGTACAGAGTGTGTGGGGAAGTGTTCCATGTCAATAGGAGGCTTCTGGGAACCATCCTCTTACTCACAGCATGGCACTTGGACACCTGTTCCTGGGTAAACAAATTTGTCAGTGCTGCTGTGAATGGGCTCCTTTGTTCAGATTTGAGGAGCAGGCTGAGATGGGGTGGCTGAGGCAGGTTTGGTTTCCTGCAGGTGTCTGGAGAATTGACCACTGTTCAGGAACAGAACCAGAGTTTGCTGAGGAACCTGATGTGAGTGTGACTCCCACTGCACTTTGATTCTCTCAAAGGCAGAGAGCTGAAAAAAAGCATTAATTTTTCAGAGGAAGAGTCTCCATTCAGAGATGTAAGTTCAAGCCATGTCCTGGGTTGATACCTAAAGCCTTCTCTGCTTAACCTGCCTTCAAAGGCTGAGGGCAAGGGCTTTGCCTGGAGCTGGCTCTGCTTGCCACCACTGAGCTGGGCTGGATCACAGTGCAGAGAGTGCTGGCTGGAAACTGGAGCATGCAAAGGCTGGATTCTGTGGGAGCCTGGCTGCTGATGTCTGTGCAGCTGTAAGTGCCTGGAAAGCATCTCTGTACATGACAGACTGGAGTCTGTACCCTCCTCCTCCTTGCCAGGATCTCTGTGTAACACTGCCCGTGTTCCAGGCACAGCCTGGGTTTGCTCCTTGCTGGAGCAGTGCTAGGAGTCCTTCACAGCTCTCCTGGTGCCTGGGCTGGCTGAGTCTTGTGTTCTGAGCTGGGTGAGAGGCTCCTGGAACAATGGATGGTCCAGGAGCCAGTCCCTGTGGCTGGAGAGGAGTCCTGGTACAGATAAAAGGGGTCTAAATATAGCTTGTCATCAGGCACCAGATGAGTGGTGCCTGACTCTTTAAATGAACTGGAAAAGCCCCACACAGCTGATGTTTGTACTGGCCCTGCTAATGCCAGGGGAATGCCCTGTGCCTGATTGCTTGTTTTTCCCTTGTTCCCTGGTTTAGGCTGCCACATTTCCCATTTGTTCACTTCTTTTTGTTGATAGGCAGTGATGAGGTTCTGTTGCTTTCTGGTAACTTGAAGCAACACCTCCAACTTCTCCTGTGCTTCCTTTGCACCTTCTGCCTTTCTCTTTGCCATGAACTAATCTCTGTCCAGCCAGGAACTCTTGCAGACTCACTTTTATGGGGCCATTATTCTTCATCTGTAGAAGGAGTGGCTTTCCTGGCTATGGCAGGGCTCAGGTGGAGATGGAGCCCACATCTGGAACATCTGGAGCAGCAGCTGGGCCCTGGGCTGAGGGATGTGCCCTCTGTGCAGACCAGGGAGTGCTTGAGCCTGGTCTTTGCAGGAGCAGGTGAGCAATTTGGGATCCTCACAGTACTGCTGGCATGATATACAGCCCACAGCAGTTTTAGGGGTTTGTTGTGCCCAGCAGGATCACAGACAGGGACATGCCCAGGCCCTGTGCTTCAGTGGTTCTTGCAGGACTGTGCAGCAAATGGGATCTGCAAGGGGCCTCAAGGCAAGGGCACAAACCCAATCATGGAAAGTGCAGTGGTGCTTGGGAGTGAACAAAAAAAAAAAAAAAAAAAAAAAAAAAAAAAAAAAAAAAAAAAAAAGCCTCTAGGACTATTTAAAAGGAAAAAATAGTAATCTGTAGTTCAGTTTGAGGGAGTTCTTGTAGCACGAGAGCCTGTGCTGTCTGGGAGAGAAGAAGCCCTTGCTCAGACAAGTGATAATCCATTGCAGCCATTCCAGACACTTGACAGATACCAGCCTTCCTCAGGCCTCCCTGGCATCAGCGAGGTGCTGTGCCACAGCATGAGTGTGCAGGTTCTGGACTACATGGAGTGATAATTGAAACACCAAATCCTTGCTCCTAGCAGGAGCTGCTGGTGGCTGCCTGGCTGGGGTTGCTGATGTCTCACCAAAAAACTGTGCTGGGCTCCCCCAGCACTGGGGCCTGACAGTGGACACTCTCTTTCCTTGGATTCCTGCTCTAGAGTTTGGCAGCTGTCTGCTTCAGGGAGCACCGTGGCCTCAGAAGAGTTGATTTGATCTGACACATGACAAATTGTTTCTGCTGGAGGCTACTGGAGGCACAGGCTGTTTGCTGGCAGCCCTGGCTCTGCGGGCTGCCATGGGGAAGAAGGCAGAAGGATGTGCCTCTTCCTCCTCCTCTTGGCAAACATCAGCACAGGGAGTGTAGCTTTGGCCCCCCTGCCACCTCAGCCTCCCTTCTGCTGGCTGATAATGGTGCTGTTTGCTGGATTATTAATGATGTTTGTGTGCTGGGTGTGTCTGCAGGTGCTGGTTGTGGTTCTGTGGGCAGAGGAGAGCCTGTGTTCTGGAACCAGCCCCAGCTGCCATTAAAAACGCTTTGTTAAGTTCCTTTTTTTAGGACACCCTTTTAGCTCTGCAATGAAAAGCAGAATATTCCATTTCTCAGCAGAATAAAAAGTACATGTCCCTTGTGAGATAGTGTAAATACATTTTATCTGTTCTATTACCTGCAGTTTTCAGAATATGTCCCCTAAGCATTTTAATCTTGTTTTCCAGGGTTGTCTCAGAGTGAGGAATCGCTCCTATTTGCAACTTTGGGAA
Source organism: Erithacus rubecula (assembly GCF_903797595.1). NCBI lineage: Eukaryota > Metazoa > Chordata > Aves > Passeriformes > Muscicapidae > Erithacus > Erithacus rubecula. Next base: position 5,801 of record NW_027635994.1, on the reverse strand, counting down.
TGATTACTTGTTCATTAATTTCTTCCCTTTCCTGCTGTCCATCTATTATTGCTTCCAAGAGAAAAAAAACCTCTCTGTAAATCTCCACCAAAGCAGGGCTGAGTGCCTGATGAGACAGAATGATGTGTGCTGCAGGGGGTGTTCCTGGGAGATCACCCTGGAGCTGTGGGTGTTGCTGCTGGGGTGCCCAAGTGATGCCTTTTCCTTGGTTTTAAAATTAAGAGCCAGACACATTAGAGGATAAAGGGTTTTTATCTGGGTATTTAATAAGGATCTTTATGGTGCAGCACTTCACCAAAGTGGAATGCCCCAAAATGCACACACATTGTAAATCACATATACAATTGATAGACCTTGCAAATTAGCATATTTAACAAAGATACCTCAATGAGAGGCTTGAATTAATAGTATAATATCTTTCTGTTTCCAAGTATTCCTGTCTAGATGGGCCTAATTTTAATTCTAGTTTGCAGGATGTATTTTAGAGGACCTTGGTTTCTCAGGACAGCGTAGGGCTTTCCAGCTTGCAAGGCCTTTAGGATGTTTGGTTTTCTGGCCTAACAGAATGCCAGGTTTATGCTAAATTATCAGACTTAAAGAATTACAAGTATGCATGTTAAGGCCACTGAGAATACATAAAAGATATATAAAAGAAAAGGCAAAAAATCATCATGGCATCACAGGTGCCTGGGCTGGCTCCCTGCTCCTTGGCCTGGGATGAACAAGCACGTGCCAGGGCAGGCAGGCACACCTGGAGCACACCTGGAGCACAGTGGGGAGGTCAGGGCAGCTGCAGCACACGAGCAGGGCTTTGCTCCTGTTGTGCTGTGCCTGCAGGGCTGTTATGAAACAGGAAGGAGACAATGCAGAGCAGTTCCTGCTGCCATGCTTTTGTTCAGCAGCTAAAAGCCAGTTCAGAGGGTTTGTGGAAGCCTTGTTTGCTTTGGTCTTTTTTTTGCTCTTTCTTTAAGTAAAGACTTAAAAGAGCTGGAGACTGGAGGCCAGTGTAATTATTATTTCTTCCTGAATAGCACAATAAATGTACCGTTTGTTCCATAAATGACAGGGTCCTTGCCTCAGAAAACATATGCAGCCTGTTCCCACTACTGCTCCCTTTGACATGTGAGGAACTGCCCTGCCTGCCTCTGGGTGTGTGGAGATTTCTCACTCCCTCGCTGGGGTCGCTGCCAAAACTTGTCTTGACATGTGATGTGTGTGGTCACGGGAAGTCACTGGAACAGCCTGGATTCACAGAGCAGCTTCATTTAGCTGGCAGCTGATGGATGGAGAATGGCTGGGGATGAAATCTGTGTGCAGGAGGAGACAGCTGAGTTCTGTGGCCATCCTGGCAGAAGCTCAGGCACTCACAGACATGGTCTGGCAGTGCTGTGGTGGATGTGCCACGTCCTCACCTGCTGTGGCACTGCCAGGATGCTCAGGCAGCTGCTCAGGATGTTTTGGTGTCTCCCAGCAGAGGGGAAGGTGCTGCAGGTGCAGCTTGGATCAGAGCTGTGTGTGGGAACAGCCTGCTGCTCACTCTGACAGCAGATTTTGAGCTCTTGGCTTTGCCAATCACCTTACAGCAAACACCAGGACCTGGAGAGTGAAAGTCTCTGTGTCTTTGGGTGTCTGCAGAGCCAGGAGGTGCAGTGACAGCCAGGACTGTCAAAGGAAGAACCCTCCATGGACCAGTGCTGTTCAGCTATTGAGACATGCCAATCCATGAAATGGGTCTTTGTAGGGTGTCTCCCAAAAAGGATTTTCCTTTTGAGTGTCTGGATCTCCTGCTGTTGGTCTGAGCTCCAGAAGAGAGTCAGTGCATTGACTGAAGGTACTGAGGTTACAAACAGAGTGATTGTCCCTTGGAAGGGATCACTGTGGAGGAAACCCACTCAGTCCTGGTCACGTCTCTGTTCTTGTCCTTCCCCAGCGCAGGTTTTGGAGTGCTGTGGTTGAGGGGCACTGGGATGGAGCTAAAGTACTGCTCCTGAGTGAGCCCACAGCTCTGAGGAGCAGGGAGTCTGGTCATGGAGGGACCTGTGGGCTGGGAGCTTTCCTCCCTCTTCAGTTCTGTGTCCATAACACAGCAGTTCAGATGTCTATGGGGCAGTAGGGGGTTCCTGTGAGAGGGGCTCTGTGGTGGTGCAGGCATTCATAGAAAGCTTTTTCAGAGCCTCTGCTGGGATTCACGAGACATTCACAGACAGGTTCTCCACTCAGCCAGCATTTTATCAGGATTTAAGGCTGAGGAGCTCTTTGAAGCACTGCTCAGTTTGTTCTGCCATGACAAGGTGGAGATGAGCGCTGGCGTGGCTTCCATTCCCCAAGGAAAAGGCTCTTTTGCACGGATCACAAGCTGTGACTCTGCTGCTGTTTGAAGAGACCAGAGGGATCTCAGATCCAGGCACTCAGTGCCACATCAGTGCCTCCCCTCTGAAGCTGGGGAGCTCCAGCTCCATGTCCTTCGTGTTGGGGCAGCACAAGGAAAGAAGGTTCCTGATCCAGGAGTGGCTGGGGGATCAAAGCTCTGCTTGGCAGAGGCTGATGAGGCAAAAAGCCAGGATGGCAGCAGGAAGGACACAAAGCCTGCAGAAGATCTGGGCCATCTGGTAATAGACCTGCAGAGGGGCCTGGGAGACCTTCTGCTCTGCTGGAGGAGTGGGGCCAGCACCTCCCCTTGAGGAGACAGACCTGCAGTGTTCTGGGCTTGACTGGAGCCATTCTGTTGTGCCTGAGGGATTGTTTAATTAAAAAGAATGCTGCACCATCACATTTCAACTGTTTTTCTCCATACATTGCTGCAAGTAACATCTAAAATAGCTCTAAAAGGCAACAAACCATTCCCCAAAGCAGGGGTAGCAGATGAAGAACAGGAGAGGGAAGGAATTATGTTCTCTTTTTTTTTCATTTGCAGCCCTTGGAGCTGGTTTTAATTTAAATTTCCTTAGGAAAAGCCCTGATGAAGAAATGCTGCCTGCAGTGGCTGGCTGTTCTGCTTTGGCTTTGTCCTAGAGAAGCTTTGATGCTTGGGGAGCAGGAGTTGCTTTTCAGTCTTGGTGGAAAATGCCTGGATAGAGGAATGGCAACCACCCAAGAGTCACTTCTGGATGATGGGACTGGCAGTCTCTCAGCTCTCCCTTTGTGCTCATTCCTGTCCCAGGGCTTATTTAATTGCTTAACCAAGTCATCCTTTGCAACCACTGAGAAAGGACCAGTGCAGGGAGGTAAAAAAACCAAACTTGCATCAAGCCTTTCATCCAAGCACAGGAAGATGTTGCTGCTGACCTCAGTGGGAGCAGCCTTGGTTGTAACTGTGGTGTCTGTGTTGGGAGTGGAGCAGCTGAGCCCCAGCATGGGCATTGATGTGTCTGGATTGATGCAGGGACTGGGGACAAAGCCAGGACTGGTCCTGAGGGAACCTGTGTGGCAGCAGGTTGTGTTCATCCCCAGAAAGCTCCTTATTCCCCTTCAGGGGATATTTGAGATTGGCTTGCTAGGGCTTTATTCCAGGATTTGGCAGCTCTTTACTGGGTTTTACCCACAAGGTGCATCCTAGTGGCCTCTGCCTTTTCAACTGGGAGCTTGCCACAAGACTGGAAGCATGTGGGAGCTGAGCCAGGGCTGGACATCCACCAGCCCATGCAATCAATCCACCAGCTGCTATGCCCTGTTATTCCTGACCACATGTCCAGAGCCCCACCTTTGCTGCCCGTGTGCCATCCTGCTCCCTGCTGCTCCCTGTCCCTGGGTTGTCACAGGGACTCAGAGCTGTTACCACCACCTGGTGCTCTGTGGAGAGGTTAGAAAATGCATTTTTCATAAAGCTCACAGCTCATGGCTCCTGGTGGATCAGCTGGGCAGCTGGAGGAGCCCTTTGTGTGCCCACTGTTGGGGTACATCTGTGCCAGGTGCTCTGCAGGGAGTGCAGGGGTTCCTTGGCTTGGGTATCCCCATGGGAAACCTCCAGGCTGAGCTGGGGCTGGGAGATGCAGCCACAGGGAGGGATGGTTTTACTGAGCAGGCAGAGTGGTGTGAGTGCTGCTGTGGGACTCGTGTGCTGGATCCATCTCTGCTGGATTTCTGTAACACTGAGCAGGAATTTTGCATGGTTTCTTAACCTCTTAATTGAGTTTCTTTACAGGGAAGCCAGCATCTGACAGGGGAAGGAGGTTGTTATTCCCTGTGAGTGCCACGGGTGAACAGCAGGAACTTGGAAAATACAAAAAGCTGTTTCCAGAGAGGCTGGGAATAAGCCAGTTAAATCTTTGGCAGTTCCTGGGCCCAGCTGCAGTGGGACATCAGGACTCTCTGGGACCTTGTTAGTGCAGCCTGTGCTTTCTTGCCTGTTAGATTCTCCAGGCTTGGGAAAGCAGAGGGGATAAAAACACATGGAATGCTGGCAGACTCCTGGGATAGTGTGAGGCAAAGTGTCACCTTGCAAATAGGAGCTGCTGGAAAGGACAGATCTGAGTGGGGGCAGAAAACATCACTTATTGTATGTGCTGTGCATGGGAAATGGCAGCCAGAAGTGGGAGAAGGGAATAGGTATGGGCAGGATTTGGGGTGGTGGGGAGGTGAGGAGGAAGGGGGAAGCAGTTTCAGGTCAGGCACTGTGACAGCTTTTACCAAGATGTTTGTCCTGAGGGTCTCTGCACCTATCTCATTTCTAGGCAACTCCTAAAGCCCTAAATGGGTTTAAATCAGCACCAGCACTCTGGTGTGGGCTCAGAGGTCCCTGCCAACCCCAGAGCTCTGAGGAGCAGGAGTGTCATGTGTGTGCAGGCAGAGCAGAGCCCTTTGAGAGCAGCTGCCAGAAATTCAGATAGATGTGCTGCTTATAAATAATAAATGATAAATTCAGCCTCTGATCTCCAAGGCACACTCTGCTTCTGCACACTGTGCTGGCAGAGAAGATCCCCCACCCTGTGCTGTCTCATGGAGGGTGAGAGGGATGCTGGGGAGGCAGCTGGTGGAATTGGGGCCGTGCTGAGCCCTGCTGGAGCGTGGCCCCTTGTGCCAGTAGCACTAATGAGCATGGCCCCTTGTGCCGGGGCTGCTAACGAGGGCAGCCCTGCTCAGCCTTCCAACCACCCAGGCACAAAGCTGTGCTCCTGCCCTCTGGAGAGCAGCATTCTGTGAGAATGCAGCCTGCTGAAGGAATTAATTAAGTCAATTTAAATGATAGACTGAATGATTCTCAGTATAAGAGCATGGTCAGGGTTGCTATGGCCGGGTAGAGGGAGAGATTCTGGCTTTGTGCAAGTGATGGACACAACTCCTCTGCTCTTGGGGGAGCTGTGGCAGCGCTGCTGAAGCTGCTGGTGCCAGGAGCTGTGCCCTGGTGCTGCTGGGCTCTCTCCTGCTGCTGGATCATCCCTGTCCTGCTCCTGCCACCTGGGTGGTGTCATGGCCAAGCTGCAGCTCAAGGGACTGATGTGAGCTGATGGCTGCACAGGTAGCCTGCAGGGGTTATTAATATTTATTATTATTATTTGTTAGCAGCAGTTACAAAGGTTGCATGGGTGTTTGGTGGATGCCAAGCTCTGTAAACACGTGTTTGTGCCATGGTTATCCTGTCCCTCCACCCTGTGCCCTGTCACAATTCCCTCCTGTGGGCTGGTTTCAGTTTGGAACAGGGCTGCTTCTGCAGGAGCTTCTGCCCCGTTTATTCCTGCAATTCCTGCAGCCAGCCCAGTTTATTCCTGGACACCTCAAAGCCTGTCTTCCTCACTGTGTGGGCTCTCTGTAGGCAGCAAGGTGTGTCCACAACTTTTCCCTTTGGGTGCGAGTGTTTTCAACAT